>NW_026606785.1:202500-242500 GCF_029890125.1 Rhinichthys klamathensis goyatoka | reverse complement strand
TATATTTTTTTTACTATCACTTTTTTTTAGCATATCAGTTTAGCACATCATTGCTGAATAAAAGTAGTAATTTCTTTTCGAAAAATTAAAAATAAATTACTGACCCCAAAATTTTGAACGGTAGTGTTTATTGTTACACAAGACTTCTATTTTAAATAAATGCTGTTCTTTTGTTAAAACTTTTTATTCATCAAAGAATCCTGAAGTAAAAAGTATCACAGGTTATCAAAAAATAAATAAAAATATTAAGCAGCAAAACTGTTTCCGACATTGATAATAAATCATGATATTAGAGTGATTTGTGAAGGATCATGTGACACTGAAGACTGGCGTAATGATGCTGAAATACAGCTCCTGAAATACACAGGAATAAATGACATTTTAAAGTATATTAAAGACTCTTTTAAATTGAAATAGTATTTCACAATATTACATTTTTTTCTCAAATAAATGCTGGCTTAATGAGCATAAGAGACTTTTTTCAAAAACATTACAGGTAGGAATGTTTTCAAACTTTGGACCGGTACTATATTCTATACCATGGCTTCAATCAACATAGTCCATCTAGTATTTTAATGTGCTGTGGTTTCATTTGTTTAATGCTTCAGAGTTTCCCATTAGCATACAGTACGTGTGCTTGAGCCTGCTTCATAAACAAGAGTTATAGAATAATAATAATTCACTCACATTACACATCTGTGTGTGGGGGTTAGCTATGGTCCCTCGGTAGTGTGTCACTAGGGGGCAGTGCCACTGCACAGCCCCTACTGAGGGGACCAACCAACAGAATCAGGCTCATTGTGTGTTGATTACTTGTTTATCAATCAACACACTAGGGCAAGGGTTTGTTTAATAAAAAAAGTACATTAAAAGATTGCAATATTTATTTAGATATTAACACTGCTATTGTGTACAACAGCTTTAAATAACACAAATAACATTTTTACATGGTTTCTTGACATTTTTGCATCAATTGCTCATATTAGTTTTTCTGTCACGGTGATATATTTAAAGACCAAGAGAATATCAAAATGATCAACATTCGTAAACATCCATATTTACATTATTTGTAGGCCTGTTTTCACCTAAACTAAATTGAAAATAGCAAAATGAATGACTGACGTTTGTGTATTTAAAGTGCACCGTCGTTTAAGGGTTTCCAAACTCTTCCCGGTGACATCATTCTAGTCACAGATGTTTTCTCCACTTTAAGGAGAGGACAAAACAGAGCAGTAAACCCGGGCCAGCTTGTGGTGAGGCCGTTACCCACAATCCACCGAGGCGCTGGATGGTTCCCACTAGGTTCTGGTCGGCTTGGAAACGGCAACTTATTAATCTTGTGATGGAAGGCCAGCTGCAACCGTGGCAGTTACCGCATTTCACTGTCAACCCGCTTCTGGGAGTGGCTTGTTCGCGTTTAACTTGATTTCTTTCGTTTGCTCGCTTTGTTACGTTCGTTCGAAGCATAATATTCTGGAAACGCGTCACTTTCTGGCCTGGTAATCACCTAAAATCACAACAAACTCGACTAACCGTGATTCGAGTGTGGTGTGTCATCCTTTCTTTGGCGTTTCCCCCTCCCGTTCCTCTTTTTAAAACCGTGCTGATTAGGTTTACTAATTCAGAGAGACTGCTTAGTTTCCAACTTTAATGATATTCCCCCGGCATATCACCCGCCGTTGCCTGGAGACCGGATTTGAGCGAGGCCCCTCATTCGATTCCCACACATCGGAGCCCTGAAAAGCAATTTTTTCTCCTTGAGCTTTTGATGGCGTCTCCTCTGAAACCCTTCCCCCTGCTGTGTCAGTATGGGTGGGCAGAGCGCTGGCAGAATGGGCCGGGAGGTGAAGGGGAGGCCTGTGGGTTGCTGGTCACACATCAAGGCCTGAAAACAAAGGCCCCAGGAACCTTCCTTACAAACACAAATTCGGCTCTCTGAAAGTAAATGTGCGAGCCTCCGTCCCTTAAAGTTGCAGATATCGACGCAGGAAAAGTCCCTGCTCGACCGGCAACAGGTAGTTTAGCAAGACCGTCTATTGGGAACTTTGTATAATAAGTTGGGGCCTTGGTACGCGTTTTATGGGTTTATTGATGGAAAGTGTTTGCTTCCCATAAATTGATTCACTTCGAAAGTGTTAACAACAACAAAAAGTGAAATGTTTGAAAGTTGTGCTTCTACAAGAAATGTCTCTTTTATGGGATTTAGGGAACTTTGTGAGATGTGGCCTTAATTTATGGTTAAATGTTGTGCATCAATCAAATTTAATCGCTATGATTTGCTTGAATCAAAAATTTAACACTAAAAAAAACCTAAAAAGTACCTATTTCCCAGACAGATTCCTTTTATTCTTCAATAGAATTGCGGTTTTGGGAACTTGTGAGAATGCGCATTAGAATCATGTGGTTTTTTTTTAAGCAAAGTGTTTGTTTCCAGTAAAATTTCTTCACTTCGAAGTGTTACCAACAACAAAAAGTTAAATGTTTTTGGATTTGAAAGTTGTGCTTCTACAAGAAACGTCTCTTTTATGGGATTTTGGGAACTTTGTGAGATGTGGCCTTAATTTATGGTTAAAATGTGTGTTTTAATCAAATTTAATCGCTATGATGCTTTTAGATGCTTGATTCACAAATGTTAATACTCTTAAAAAAAGCATCTCTTTCCCAGACAGATTTATTTTATTCTTCTATAATATTGTTATCTAAGTTTTGGGAACTGTCTAAGAAGTGGTCTTGGATGAGATTCAGTTTCCTTTTTTTTTTCCTTTTTTCTTCTTCTTTTTTTTAGCAAAGTGTTTTAGCTTCCAGTAAAATTTCAAAGTGTTAACAACAAAACCAAAAAATGTCCCATTTTAAAGTTGTGCTTCTACAGGAAATTGTCTCTATTATGCAATTTAGGGAAGCTAGATTCAAAAATGTTTTAAAAAAGCATTCTGCTATACTATTGTTATCCAAGTTTTGGGAACTTTCTAAGGTATAAACTATATTATTGGAATTGGTATGAACTCAGAGTTACAGTTTTCATCTTCTCTTCATCATTTGAAAAGGCAACAAAAAGTTAAATGTTCTGAAATTATCTTTTGAGCTGACATTTCTGCAACTGCTTCCATGGACAGATTCCTCTTACTCCGTCCCATTTTGTCCTTGTCCATGAATGGAGCATGAATTGTTGAGGATGTCCCTGCCACTCATACGAGAGCGTGGAAGTTTCATGTTGCGCGCAGAAAGAAAGGCAGCATTTGTGCGCCCCTTATCGAGTCCCTCTCGTCATGTAGGCCACAGAAGTGATAAGAGCAGCCCCACCACAACAAGGAGGAGACTGTTTCCGCACTTTTCCAACACAAAATCAAGTCCTCCTTCCTGGAGCATTCGTGTTTGCCATTTTACTGCTTTTGTGTGTCATGATCGCTTACATGAACACACAGAGATAACTGACGGCTCTGGCTGGAGGCGCACCCTCCACCATAACCAAGAGCGAAACACTGGACATTTTTGGTTGTGTGCTTGTAAAATTAGATAATTGTTAATGCTTTTACCCTTTCGCTGCATTTTCAAAAGGAAATGGTTTTGGGATATTACTTGTGTAGTAGAAATGTGTTGGGAAAAGTGTGGATGGAAGTGATTTAGAGAGCGAGGAATTGTTATGAACACTTCAGATCCTCAGTATTGTAATGTTGATTCTACATATAGTACTTCAGTGATCCGGTGAAACTGGGCTGCATTTCCCAACTGGAGTGCCCAACCCCTCCCGACCCTGGAGAAGAACCACCTCTAGATGCCTATAGGCTGATGTAAGACTCTCAAATGAGGTCATAGATTAGCCCGGTTGCCAAGCACTGGCCACTCAAACTGCTTTCCACTCCAGTGCTCTGAAACTCTCCCAAAGTGCCATTTGAAATTAATTAAACCGTGTTTTTGCTACTTTGCATTGTTTCTTTGCACTCAATTTTCAAGACTAGTTTCTACTTTAAAATTATGAGAACTTTCTCTTTTTATTTATTGCTTTTAATTTTTTTTTTTTTTTTTTTTTGGTCATGTTATAAAAGTACATTTTGATTTGAATGAATGCTAAAAATACATGGTAGTTTCAGGGAATTTGTTCATCAATGCATTCAACAAGTGTATTGTGCAGCTGCGCTTTCAGCCATGCAAGACTCGGATTTGAATCATGCATTTAAATTTAAACTTAGGATGATAGATAACTGTGGACAACTTAGTCTTACCAATAAGTCAGATTGGAAATTCCCCCTTAAGATTGAATGTGAAAACTAAATGTAATATTTAGTGAATTTGTTAGTCTTACGTGATATCATTGTTTGCTAGTATTCTGAAATGGGGGTTTCCCTCTGAATAGTTTAACAGTTCCTCATAACTGATTGTAAAAATGTAAAACATTAAGTAAAATTGGGTGACACTGTATTTTGATGGTCCACTTTAGACATTCTAATAATTATAAGTAACTTTGCAACATGTCAATGAACTCTCATTAGAGTATTAGTAGACGGTTTGGGTTTGTAGAAGTAGTTGACATGTGGTTGTAAAGTTACCAATAGTCAGTAGAATTTCTAAAATGTTACCTAAAATTGTACAAAAATGTTATACCAAATATGATTTGATTAAAGAAACATTTTAATAAAATGTAATTGAAGTGATATCATTGTTCTTTAGTATTTTTAAATTATTTTTTTTCCCAATACAGTTTTACAGTTCCTGATTGCAAAAATGTAAAACATTAAGTAATATTGGGTTACACTGTATTTTGATGGTCCACTTTAGACATTCTACTAATTATAAGTAGCTTTGCAACATGTCAATGAACTCTCATTAGAGTATTAGTAGACCGTTAGGCTTTGGGTTAGTAGAATAAGTTGTTGCAAAGTTACTTATGATCAGAAGAATGTCTAAAGTGTTACCTAAAATTAGACTAAATTTGATTAAAGAACATTTTAACTGAGACCACAAGCAAATCTACAAGTATATAATTCAACCTAGTCCTTAAAAAACATGAAGAACTTCTATTTCTACCAAAAAGTGAAAAAAAAAAAAATGAAACGAAAGCCCCCTTCCCCGCCGAGAAGTTTACCGATGGTATCTGGTCAGCGGTACACAGACACACAGACACATTCAAAGTGCAGCATGGGCACTCTGCCATTGTTTCCCCTGCACTGAACATATTGCCGGGTCCAATTGTTCTCTTTATCTCTGTGTTGGGCTGAAAATAGACCGACACACTTGTGGGTTTTGTGGCACATGCACTGTGATTTTCAATAGCTGTGTTTTCTTTTACTCTTTCTCTTGGTGCGAGTAGTGGAGTGAAAGCCTGAGTCTTGCGCTGTTACACGAAGACGTGGATTAGAAGCGATTGATTGATTGGTTGGATGGACTGTTTCCTCTCCATCACTCTTTTATCATTGCATAATGGGTTGTGTAGATGTAATGTGATGCCCTTTGGCTTCATGAACCATCCAACACTTTTCTTCCAGAGTCTATAAACCCATTAGGGCCTTTTGAGTTACATTGTTAAAGACATTTGCGTAATCTAGAGCTGTCAAAGTAAGCGTGTTAATGCATGCTAGGCTAATTATGTTTAACAACATGATTTTTAAAGCTTTTATTCGTTTTGACGTTGCTGCATTCCGTTCTGTGGGAGTTCTAAAAACTGATCGGAACCTTCGGAACTGTTCGGAGTTCCACTGTGCAAGTGTCTCTCTCTCTCTCTCTCACACACACACACACACACACACGCACACACACACACACACACACACACACACACACACACACACACACACACACACACACACACACACACACACACACACACACACACACACACACACACACACACACACACACACACACACACACACACACACACACACACGCCATTTGTATTATTTGTGTAGTGTTGTTAAAAAATATAAAAATACTGGTAACACTTTACAATAAGGTTCATTAGTTAACATTAATGTATTAACTAACATGAACTAACCATGAGCAATACATTTGTTACAGTATTTGTTAATCTTTGTTAATGTTAGTTAATAAAAATACAGCTGTTCATTGTTTGTTCATGTTAGTACATTAACTAATGTTAACAAAGTATTATGTTGAAATTTACATTAACAAACACTAATAAATGCTGTAAGTTCAGTTCATCATTAGTTCGTGCTAACTAATGTACCAATGTGAACTAATGAACCTAATTGTAAAGTGTTACCAAAATACAATAAATATTTTAATCCACTGACAGCCCTACTTATATCATGTTCAAGATTTGAGATAATTTCTTATCAGACAAAGTTATTGTTAACAGTTCGCGCTGATACATAATAGAAAACCAAACAAGCTTTAAACTTTTAAAACATTTAGCGTATTTTTCTACTATGAGATTTTATAGAGCCCTTTTGAGATCCATCAGCATCTCTTGCCTCTCTTGTTCATGCTTTGGACTTTTCACAAGTTTGATTAATCAAGATAATTAATTTCTGCAGCAAATTACAGCATTCGCTCCCAGCTTTTACTCTGAGTGAGCGCTGTTTTGACAGTTATTCACATCGGTTGTCTTCAAGCATGTTTCGCTGCTGTTTAATGACAACGATATCATGTGGCGCATCTTCAAACATGACACTGACATGTGGTATTTAGTCAGTCATTTTGTAACAAGTAAAATTGCACTTTTATGTCCTTCGAGTGTTTCCTATGATGTAAACGTAGGCCACCACTCATTAATAATGCATTTGCCCCCCAAAAAAAGAGAAGAAAAGACAATTTTAGCGAGCTTTTGAAAGTCAAAAGCAACAAAAGAGACAAAGCGCCATTGTGTATTTACAAAATTAAACAGCCCTGTCATTGTGGCGGAATGAGTCATTTTTTGAAGGCAGAAAAGTCGTATAAAGTGGCAATTTCATTCTAATTTCATTCCAATCTGTTTCTGAAACAATTGAAGCAGGCATTTGATGTGTTTATCTCAATGTGTAATTGGGTATTGTTCATCTCTGAAAAGTTTCCATCAGCAGCGAAGGAGATGGCGAAGAGAGGAGGGCTGCTCGCAGTTTTAGAGTAGGAGGGAAATGCGCGTTAACACTTCTTATTGCACATGGAAATCAAACTACATCTTATAATTGGCATTCGAAGCTGTTTCCAATTAATTTGAAATGGCTTAGAGATATGTTTAGGAATATTTAAGGAAAGTGCTACAATAATATATACACACACAAATTTAAAATTTGGCTCCTAAATGTTTTTGGGACTCAATATTTCACTTAAAATATCTGATCGGCATTGGAATAGATGCAAAATGTTCAACCAATTAACATCTGATTAAAGTAATGCTGATGTATGAAGCCACATTAAATAGAACATTGCATTAGAAATATGATCATAGAGTAATTTGATGTCTCTTCTGCTGACCATGAAGCCGTAAATGATGCTTGTAAAGTGATGTGTAAGGAAATCGGATCGCTACGGTTTGCTTCGCAGGTGTTTGATTGTCAACAAAGAAATCTCAGAGCAACTAAATTGGAAAGGAGGAACAATGCTGTGCAATGCTAGCATTTGATCTGCAGGTGTACGATTATCAACAGAGAAGATCATTCACCGTGTTACACACAACTGCCTCCGCGAACCATTGCTAAACACGTAATATGTCCATGTAATGCTGAACTTTGACTGCAGTTGATTTGCTTGAAAGTGAATGTATATCATTATCTGCGTACATCTTCTGGAGTCTGACATGTTCATTATACAACCGCATCTTGAAGAAATGAGTTTTGGAGTGGAATGAACAAGTATTTGATTTGATTTGATTGATTTGTTATACAATGAAATGACATTGAACTATTTAATGTAACTTAGACTGAAAAAAGTGATCAGTTGACTTAACTTAAAAAAGTAAGGAAACCTTAAAATTATTAAGAAAATAAATCATGCATATTTGAAAAAAAAAAAATTATGTGAACTCGATAACTCCAAGTTACCGGTACCCTGACGAGTAAAAGTTATTGAAACAAAATAAAATGTGTTGAAATCCCTTTTTATTTTGAGTTGGACTAACTTTAATTGCAGATTACTTAAAATGTCAATCCACTGAACTTAAAACTAACACGTTTATCTGAGTTCTGTCCACTTACTTAAATTGAGGAAACCCGTTGCCTTGAAAAAAATGAAGCAACCACAACTTATTGTATATGTGTACTTATAATTCAGATTTTATGTAATCTCATTTTATTCATTTATTTAAAAGTCTACACAAAAATAGTCGGGTACTAATACAATTCCTAAAAATTACAAAATTGTCCAAACCTGTTTATTCCTCTATACATAAAAAGTGATCAGTTGTCTTAACTTAAAAAAAAAAGTGAGGAAACCCATTGCCTTAAAATTATTAAGCAAATAAACTAAAAAAAAAAAAAAAAAGTTAAGTGGACATGTCAAGTTCACATAATTAATATATTTCAATTACGCATGTAGTTTACTTAATAATTTTAAGGCAACGGGTTTCCTCACTTTTTTTAAGTTAAGTCAACTGATCACTTTTCACAGTGTAGTGTCCGGACACTTTTTAGGGACCATTGCAAAAACAAATTTGTTCTTGAGTCTCGAGTCTGACATGTTCATCATACACCTGAATCCCCAATAAATCCGTGGGATAAAGGAAGCCTGGAAACTTGAATCAACACATGAACTGTCAGGTGTGATGAGATGATATAAACCATGTCACTATGGCAACAAAATTGTTCGAGCCTTGAGAACTGCAAATGCATTAATATACTCAGAGCAGGGCTCTCTGGATTGATGCGGTTGATTAACATTTCACATGAGCTCTTCAAACGTTTGTTTGTGTGTTTATGTTTATGTGTGTGTGTGTTTTAGATCAAAGCAGCACTGACCCGACGCACAGATGTGTGGAGAGCACACACTCCTCTGCTCACGCTCATGACAGCATCTTAAGCAAATGCAGCTTTGTGTACATTTCTCAGAGTGAGTCTGGCTGGTTGTGGGACGTCCCGTGGGGCTGGGGTCTCGCTGAGCTGGATTAGGGGGTTACATCCCTGGCGGCAAATAGGCAAATGGATAATTAACTCCACCAAATCAGCTTGTGTTGCGAAGACACCATTCAAAATACCTTAACTTTCTGCCAGTCAGAGTCACCTGGAATCTCCTTGGACTGATTGAACTTATTTCATATTATTTGTATTTGTTAAATAATTCTACCAAAAACCTCAGTGTCATAATGAAAATAATAATAATAATAATCCTACATTATTAAAACTGTGTAATATTTTATTTCTACTTCATGGCAGTTTGTTCGAACTACCGTTAATAAAGTTATCCATAAATTACAGTATGTATACTGAAATACAGTAAAAAAATCACAGCAATTACAGAATAACCACTGAGAACGATGGGAAATAAAGTGGAATAAAAACATATTACAATACAAAAGACATGAAACAACACACACACTCGCACGCATACACACACATGAAACAAAACAAAACACACAAAAACAAAAAACAAACAAACAAGACAAAGCCAAACGTATTGGTCCTAAAAGCAGGATTTTCTTTATGCTAATTATTTATTTATTATTTTTTGAGTCTGACGTGTGACCTGCATATGTTTTCATGTCCACGACTGTTGTCTTAGAGAAATGTAGAGTTGTAATCTTCACCCTATATTGTAAAGCCAGGTATGAGAAATTAGTAAAGGATTAATCGAGGATAATAAATAAATGCGACACGCCTGTCGTTTGAATGATTTCAGATTAATGATCTATGGAGAATGAGATGCTAAGAGCTTAATCCACAGGTGTGCTCTTCATTGTCAAACATTAAAGAAAAGAATTAACATTGAATTTAATAATATGTCATGAGTTGCCACTGTTTATTTTTGATCAGCACTTATCAATCGCATATTAAACAGGCCAGTCATAGGAGAAGAGCTGCAGATCTAGCGTCCATACAGGACTCTGGTCTCCATGGCAAACTCACAGGATCCTCTCTCTCCAAATGCTGGATTTCAAAAGAAGGGCAATTATTTGCTCAGTATGTGCCGCTAATCCTTCTTTATCTGCATGGACACCACCTGAAACACTTTGATCAGAGATAGCGCTGTTTATCCACGGATGGAGAGTGAAAAAAAAAAGATTGCTTGCATTTAACTCCTCCCATGCCATGAAAGTGAGAAGATCCTTTTTAATGTTGTTGATTATAAGCTCTTCCCTCAGTCCTCTTGTAATGAAATACGTCTCTCCTCACTTGCGCTCACTTCTCCTGTGATGTTTTTTAGACTTGTTCACGTGGACTTTCATTTGATTTCATTACGGGGTTGATGTCATTACTCAGCGTTGGAGAGAGAGACTGGTAGCGTTTCTGCCTGGAGGGTATTTGACATTTACCTGAGTGAGTCAGAGATGATTCATTCGCCCCTGCAGGTGTGACACACAACTGTAAATAGGCCACACAGTATCGCAAAAATACCACAGACACTAATAAAGTGTTGATAAATGAATACATTCACTAGTAAGTGGTGCTTTTCCTCATAGTCCGGGTTAAACAAACACATTACCCTAATTATCAAAGTTTGGCGTGTAACTCATCCCGTCCTGTTCGTGCTACAGACATGAATGATACTTCAAATCATGCGGATTGCTCGGATTTATGATTTTACTTGGCGGAGAATAAAACTGGTAAAAAAGATTTAGGTTGAAGGAGAGACCTGAGCAAGTTAGGTGGCTCTTTTGACTTTGGCCTGTTTTAAAGACTAATAAATCACCCAGGACAGTTAATTGGCCGGTTATTTTGACGGCTGATAAACAAAAGTGATCATTAAGCCTGATATCAGTTCCAGTATTATCTATTTAACAGTCAAAGTATAATCCTTGAAATATTTATAGTCTTGAAATATTTCTGATTACATTTTTGGTAAATTAAACACTCATTACTATATTACAGCAATTACAGAATCCCATCCCAATCCCATATTTTTAATGCGTTTTGAAATATTATATAATATTATATATAAATATTGTGTAAAATAAGTTCTGATTCTCATTTTCTGATTGTACTGTATATCCACATTATATTGGTCATTGGCCAGCCTGCTCTCAAGATACTGATAGCAGTGGAAACTACTAACAACTCAAAACACCCCAGCAAACACACATAACATCCTAGCAACGGCAAAGCAAGGTGCTTTAAAACACTCAGAATACCTTAGCAACCGCACAACAACTCCTTGGCAACAACACATCGTGACTTTTATTTAAATTAGTTGCTTAAATTGTTTCGTCATTTAAAAAGCATAAAAATGATCAGTCGTTCAATCTATGCTGCCAATTCTGAAACACAAATATTGGGAGTTCAAAAGTGCAAGATTTGTCATTTCAAAAGTACACTTTTAAAGAAGACATATGAGAAGCTGACTTTTCCTGGTTAATAAATCTCAAACCAGCAGATAAAGAAATTGACTTAGTTATAAAACCTGAAACTCTGTTTTACCTGTACAGGACTACACTTCTGACATTCGAGAACTGTTTGGCTACATTCAGTGTTTGGATTTGACAACCATATTTACTTGTGTGACTTTCAAACTGTCAGACAGACAAGGGAGGATCAAATAATGTGTGTATGAAGTCAAACCTCTTCTTTTGTTGATCCCTTCATTTTTGTCTTTTTGATGGCAATCGATGAGTTTTTACAGATTTTTGTTTTCACTTTTATACTGTATGATAGGGGGCGCTGTTACGGCTGTACGATTGGGGCGCTGTTACGGCTGTACAATAGGGGGCGCTGTTATGGCTGTACAATAGGGGGCGCTGTTATGGCTGTACGATAGGGGGCGCTGTTACGGCTGTACAATAGGGGGCGCTGTTATGGCTGTACAATAGGGGGCGCTGTCTGCACGGGCTTTAAAGTGAAGCCTGAACCCGGCCCGTACCCGCGATCATTTAACCCGACCCGACCCGACCCGACAATTACATTTACATATTAAGCCCGAACCCGACCCGAACCCGAGGTCCATTCTGTTTCTCATAGCAAATACCATTTTTGCAATATGCTATGTTGTATTTAATGATTGCTTGACATATTAAACAAATACATGTAGGCGCAGCGGCCCTATCAGCAGGCAGCACAGCAGTAAAAGAAAAAAACGTACCATGTAATTTTTTGCTTTATCAGACTCATGGTTTGCTTGTTGTCGTCGGCTGTCTGTCTGTATTGTTGTGACTGAAATAGCGCGCGAGAGCGGTAGCACATGCGCAAAACAGTTTTGTGATATAAATGATATGATAAAATAAAACAAATAATATAAAAAATATATATATATATATATATATTAGGGGTGGAACGGTACACAGAAGTCACGGTTCGGTTCATACCTCGGTTCAGACATCACGGTTCGGTACGATTTCGGTACAATGGAGGGAAAAGCAAAACAAAAATGCAGAAGGCATTGTATTTTTTAAATAAGTTTTATTAATAAAGGCATAGAACCAGTTTATTTGTAGTGCACTGACAATAGTTTTATATAATTCGTTTATTAATTAAATTAATAAAAAGACAAAAAGACCTTGCGATATGTTTGGTAATTGTACCTGAATTAATTTAAAATTAATTAGCTATATTTCAGATAAATATTTGTTTTCCTTAATTTTAATTAACATTATTAACAATGTAACATTATTCTCATCTGAATTATAAATAATTGATTTCTGTATAAAATAATACTACCATTAAAAACGCATTCGATTTTCTTTTTTAATCAATGTAGAATGTGTAAGATTAGTGCTCCGAGGACAAGAAATGGAAACCAATGCGATATGATGAATGTCTAAAAGATAGGACCCACAGACTGTTTTGAAATGGAGTTGGATAAATATGTTTTGCTTTTAAAACAGTGTGTGTGTGTGTGAGAGAGAGAGAGAGAGAGAGAGAGAGAGAGAGAGAGAGAGAGAGAGAGAGAGAGAGAGAGAGAGAGAGAGAGAGAGAGAGAGAGAGAGAGAGAGAGAGAGAGAGAGAGAGAGAGAGAGAGAGAGAGATTTTGGTTGGGTGACAGTTGTAGGTTACAGTTTGACAAGAGTTTACAGTGTGACAAAAGCACAATGTTGTGTTTTATTGCGAGTGTACACAAATATAAGTAAACACTTTGCAGGTTTAATGATATGTATGAACAAAATGACGGAGTATGTTTTTTATGTTTCCACTGTTCGATCGCGCCCGCGCGCCTCTCTCTCTCACACACAAACACACACACTCCAGCATTGCAATCTTGACATCGCAGCCTGTTCATTGTGCGGTCACACCAAACGCGAATAGAGCGTTAAATTCGCGTCTATCGCGTAGTTCGACGCTAGTCCAAAGCGAATAGGACGCGCGTATAAAGCCAACGTTTGAAGTGAACGCGCGTTCAGAGCTAAGCCGATGGTACAGATTATGTGTCCCTAAAGAACTCGCGTATCTAACAGTAGTTCCGCATTACATTAATTAATTTTCACGCGAGTTTTATTTATTTTTATACCGTGTATTCTCCGTGTAAATTCGTGCACCGAACCGTGACGCCCGTACCGTTTCGGTTCGGTACGAATACATGTACCGTTCCACCCCTAATATATATCATTATAT
The DNA here is from genome assembly GCF_029890125.1 of Rhinichthys klamathensis goyatoka. Classification (NCBI taxonomy): domain Eukaryota; kingdom Metazoa; phylum Chordata; class Actinopteri; order Cypriniformes; family Leuciscidae; genus Rhinichthys; species Rhinichthys klamathensis. The sequence goes on along the minus strand of NW_026606785.1, from coordinate 228,875 downwards.
TTGAGAGAGAGAGCCTGTGTGTCTGACTGTGTGTATGCACATATTGCACATCTGCGCACGTATACTTTCTCTCTCGCGCGTGCCGGTCACCACAACACAGCAAGCAATATATATATATATATATATATATATATATAACTATATATATAGTTTTTCTTATTTAAACCCGAACCCGACCCGAAACCCGCACATTTTTCGGGACCCGTCGGGCTCGGATCGAGTAGCAGACCTCTAGCGCTGTTACGGCTGTAGGATAAGGGGCGCTGTTACGGCTGTACAATAGGGGGCGCTGTTATGGCTGTACGATTAGGGCGCTGTTACGGCTGTACGATAGGGGGCGCTGTTATGGCTGTACGATAGGGGGCACTGTTACGGCTGTACGATAGGGGGCACTGTTACGGCTGTACAATAGGGGGCGCTGTTACGGCTGTACGATAGGGGGCGCTGTTACGGCTATACGATAGGGGGCGCTGTTACGGCTATACGATTTGGGGTGCTGTTACGGCTGTACGATAGGGGGCGCTGTTACGGCTGTACGATTTGGGGTGCTGTTACGGCTGTACGATAGGGGGCGCTGTTACGGCTGTACGATTTGGGGCGCTGTTACGGCTGTACGATAGGGGACACTGTTACGGCTGTACAATAGGGGGCGCTGTTACGGCTGTACGATAGGGGGCGCTGTTACGGCTGTATGATAGGGGGCGCTGTTACGGCTATACGATAGGGGGCGCTGTTACGGCTATACGATTTGGGGTGCTGTTACGGCTGTACGATAGGGGGCGCTGTTACGGCTGTACAATTTGGGGTGCTGTTACGGCTGTACAATTTGGGGCGCTGTTACGGCTGTACAATAAGGGGCGCTGTTACGGCTGTACAATAGGGGGCGCTGTTGCGACTGTACGATAGAGGGCGCTGTTACGGCTGTACGATAGGGGCGCTGTTACGGCTGTACAATAGGGGGCGTTGTTACGGCTGTACAATAGGGGGCGCTGTTACGGCTGTACAATGGGGGCACTGTTACGGCTGTACGATAGGGGGCGCTGTTACGGCTGTACAATAGGGGGCGTTGTTACGGCTGTACAATAGGGGGCGCTGTTACGGCTGTACAATAGGGGGCGCTGTTACGGCTGTATGATAGGGGGCGCTGTTATGGCTGTACGATAGGGGGCGCTGTTACAGCTGTACAATAGGGGGCGCTGTTACGGCTGTACAATAGGGAGCGCTGTTATGGTTGTACAATAGGGGGCGCTGTTACGGCTGTACAATAGGGGGCGCTGTTATGGCTGTACGATAGGGGGCGCTGTTATGGCTGTACGATGGGGGCGCTGTTATGGCTGTACAATATGGCGCTGTTATGGCTGTACAATAGGGGGCGCTGTTACAGCTGTACAATAGGGCGCGCTGTTACGGCTGTACGATAGGGGGCGCTGTTACGGCTGTACAATGGGGGCGCTGTTAAGCTGTGCAATATGGCGCTGTTATGGCTGTACAATAGGGGGCGCTGTTATGGCTGTACAATAGGGGGCGCTGTTATGGCTGTACAAGGGGGGCGCTGTTATGGCTGTACAATGGGGGCGCTGTTAAGCTGTGCAATATGGCGCTGTTATGGCTTTACAGTAGGGGGCGCTGTTATGGCTGTACAATAGGGGGCGCTGTTATGGCTATACAATAGGGGGCGCTGTTATGGCTTTACAATAGGGGGCGCTGTTACGGCTGTACGATAGGGGGCGCTGTTACGGCTGTACGATTGGGGCGCTGTTACGGCTGTACGATAGGGGCGCTGTTACGGCTGTACAATAGGGGGCGTTGTTACGGCTGTACGATAGGGAGCGTTGTTACGGCTGTACAATAGGGGGCGTTGTTACGGCTGTACGATAGGGGGCGCTGTTACGGCTGTACAATAGGGGGCGCTGTTATGGCTGTACGATAGGGGGTGCTGTTATGGCTGTACAATAGGGGGCGCTGTTATGGCTGTACGATTGGGACGCTGTTACGGCTGTACGATTGGGGCGCTGTTACAGCTGTGCGATAGGGGCGCTGTTACGGCTGTACGATAGGGGGCGCTGTTACAGCTGTATGATAGGGGGCGCTGTTACGGCTATACGATAGGGGGCGCTGTTACGGCTGTACGATAGGGGGCGCTGTTACAGCTGTATGATAGGGGGCGCTGTTACGGCTATACGATAGGGGGCGCTGTTACGGCTGTACGATAGGGGGCGCTGTTACGGCTGTACGATAGGGGGCGCTGTTACAGCTGTATGATAGGGGGCGCTGTTACGGCTATACGATAGGGGGCGCTGTTACGGCTGTACGATAGGGGGCGCTGTTACAGCTGTATGATAGGGGGCGCTGTTACGGCTATACGATAGGGGGCGCTGTTACGGCTGTACGATAGGGGGCGCTGTTACAGCTGTATGATAGGGGGCGCTGTTACGGCTATACGATAGGGGGCGCTGTTACGACTATACGATAGGGGGCGCTGTTACGGCTATACGATTTGGGGTGCTCTTAAAGCTGTACAATGGGGGCGCTGTAACGGCTGTACGATTTGGGGCACTGTTTTGGCTGTACTATAGGGGGCGCTGTTACGGCTGTACGATAGGGGGCGCTGTTATGGCTCTACAATAGGGGGCGCTGTTATGGCTGTACGATTGGGACGCTGTTACGGCTGTACGATTGGGGCGCTGTTACAGCTGTGCGATGGGGCGCTGTTACGGCTGTACGATAGGGGGCGCTGTTACAGCTGTACGATAGGGGGCGCTGTTACGGCTGTACGATAGGGGGCGCTGTTACGGCTATACGATAGGGGGCGCTGTTACGGCTGTACGATAGGGGGCGCTGTTACAGCTGTATGATAGGGGGCGCTGTTACGGCTATACGATAGGGGGCGCTGTTACGACTATACGATAGGGGGCGCTGTTACGGCTATACGATTTGGGGTGCTCTTAAAGCTGTACAATGGGGGCGCTGTAACGGCTGTACGATTTGGGGCACTGTTTTGGCTGTACTATAGGGGGCGCTGTTACGGCTGTACGACAGGGGGCGCTGTTATGGCTGTACGACAGGGGGCGCTGTTATGGCTGTGTTACGACTGTACAATATGGGGTGCTGTTTTGGCTGTACGAGTCACATTTACGTTTGTTTGTTGGATTTTCAAAAGTAATCTAGCTCTGATTAAGTTGGACAAAATAAAAGAATCAAGACACGTTTATTCATAAATCCAGCAAGCCTACGGAAGCTGCGGTCTGTGCCAGCCCTGAGGTAACAGCCTCAAACAAGGCTTCCTCTGTCAGCTTAAACGCTGTCCTGGAGCAAAACTGGCATTTCATCTGACGATTGGAAAGGATAGGCTAGCACTGAATGACATGTCTTTCTTCCTCCAAACCAAATGACATTTCCCCCCTCTCCTACAGACCTTAACCTCCCCAAACGCTCCTCCACGCCGCTCGCTCTAACTGCTGTTTTGACATAGATTATAACTTTGCATCTTGGTTTGTGCATCCCCACGTTCTGACAGCCAGATCACATTAGGCTTCCCAAATTATTGAGAAAGGTGTCATATTTCCCCTTGTTGAGCTGTCTGTATTTCTCGTTCACAACTCGTTTCTTTTGTCCATTTTTCAATCTCACCAGCACATGCCTGGAATAGCGAAAAGCAACATTTTAAGTAAAAATTTGAACACATTTTTGAATTGATGAAAATACAATTGTTCACATATGTCTTATTTTGCACTCAAAAAAATCACAGGTGACCAGTTTTATTGCAACTTTCACATTTCAAAATTCAAGCAATCTAAGTTTGTGGGTAAACAAGGACATTTATTCTTTTTATCAACGCTATGTTGTTTGTTAAAATAGCACAGATGCTTATAAAAATATAAACAGGACAGTTCCAGTTGAAATTCTAAGAGGGTATTTTGAAGATATCTTGGTAGATGTTGGTAACCAAATAGTTTAAGTTACCATTGACTTCCACTGTATGAAAAAAAAAAAAAACATCCCTTTAATTGCTTAATCAACTGTTTTAGTAGGCCTAATACTTTTAAATACAGATCTGTAGAGCAAACAAAAGTTCAAGGTACTCCATATTTGGAAATGTAAGTTGATAATCTATTATGACTAATGTGCTTTTGAAAGTTAATCCTCACATAATTCACATTAACCTGGTTCTGTAGCTCTGTAGAAGTTGCTGTTAAAGTTTCGCCTTTATTGAATTGTATTGTGTGACAAACTGGATAGTAATTGGTTTAGGAGCGGTAGGCTGATTTTCCTTCATGTTTGATGATATAAAATGTGATAACAGGAAATGTGCAAGCAATGAAAGGAAGAGCTGCTTAGACACTCATTCATCACTGAAATATTGTATGAATTATCTGAGATTCAGTCAGCTGTTCAAGGCTCCCCTCACAAAAATTACATTGGCAATTCATTTTCCACTAATAATACCATAACATGGTCGCAACAGTCATTTTTTCTATAAGTCTCATATTAAATTAATATAGAATATTTTTTTAACACTGTAAGAAGGTTTCAGGTTACTGCCTTCCTGTATAATTCCTATAGGCTGTAAACTTTTAAGGCTGTATCTGAACTAAAAGAGAACCTCACAAGTGACTGATTCGTAACACTCTACATTGGCAGCAACCATATCTACAATACCGCACTTCACTCAAAATTTCACGCGATTTCAAAAGTGTTTAGCATTAGCATGTTGCAATGCTAACGGTGTAATACTCTAATAAGCATAAAAACACAACACACAAATTATGAGTCACATTTTTAATGAAATTAACCTGTTATTGCCAATTTTCAATATTGAAAGAAGTATAATACATTTATTGTGAATTTGGGGTCAATTTGAACAAATTTAACCGCCATTAGTACAGCCTTCCCAAAGCATATCTACAGTATATGTCGAAAATGTACATGCACCTTCATGACATTAAATGAGAAATAAGAAATAAATAGTTTAACCAGCATTGGAAGCCGTTTAAAAATTGAGTGTGTTTTAAACTGACCCGCAACAAAAATGACAAAAACTAGTGACTATAGTATTTTGGCGGGAAACTATAGCCACTCACACTGTAGAACTGTTTATTCAGAAATATATTCAGTTCTGATGTGAATAAGTGCAGATGTGTGAAATATGTAATACGCAGGGTGTATTTTCTTTTAACCTGACCAACTTTTCCCCCCAACCCTCGGTTTGTGTTGGTCGGCCTCGAAAAGTCACTCAAGTGTGCAACTCTCACCGCTCTTTCAAATAGTTGATTTTTGACGAATTGAATGGAAACCAATGGGGGAAATTGGCAAACCACATGGAAACCAATGGGGAAACCAATTTTTACAGACTTTCCAAAACACATCTTTGTGTCGAAACTTTGCAGGCCCCTGATGAGAAAGTCACAAAATCCCAAGAAGAAATAAATTGTTTATCTAGAAATGCAAGGAGTTTACAAATGAAAGTGTGGGTCAAATAGTTACAATTAAAGTGGCGATAGCATTTTGAGAGTTGTGTTCATTTCGAAAGTAGTTTGGATGTTTGAAATATATAATATGTAAGCATGCTGTATCATCACCGATGTTTTTTTATGCCTGTTTAATTAAGGCATATCTCTTAAATATTGACTAATACGTTGGAAATGTCACATGGTGCAGATAAGCGGTTCTCACTGTGAACTTCAATGGGTTAAGGTTATGTTTTCAAGAAGCTCTTTGGGACCATATTTCTAAGACGCAATTAAACCATTCTCAAGGATTTGCAACGCTAGGAGAGTATTAGGCGATTAAAAATCCTAATATGCCAACGAAATACTCCTCTTTGAACTAGGAATGTGTTTTGCCTGGGAATATATGATTATATTGTTAGTGCAGCGATGGCACAAATCTTTAAAAAATTGCAGTGCTCTTAGCCGCACGTAAACAAAAAATCCATACTTTTAAGCAAAGCCCATCTCTCATCTATTTGGATTAGATGAAAAGAAAAGAATGTCAGCTAGCTTTTATGTCAGCTGAAGACTTTTTTTTTCCCATTTAGCCTTGTGTAACAAAATTACTACTTAATAAATGCAGCAAGTGAGTTTGCTCTAGACATAATTGAAGCTTTTTCTGAATCGTCGTCGTGTTTAAAGTGCAGGGAATTAATGAAGGTGATACGAGTAGGGTTTGGGGGGCGGGTTGGCGTCTGGGTTGGGGGTTGCTCTCTACCTACCTGCATATGACATCGGGGCCTTTTCTTCTTATGGAAATCGAGCCCCGTGTTTCAATTGAACATTACGGGATGTGGAATGGGGGTCTGGATGTGTGTTTAATGAAGCAGCAGTTATCTCCCAACCCTCCCAACCTGCACTGCTCTCCCTAATCCCGCTATTCACGCCTAATACACCGAGCAAAGCTTTCTGTGGCGAGCCGTAATGGAAAATGTATATGTTTATAAATATCACACACTTGTTTGTTCACACAGAAATCCATCTCGATCCTCCCCGTCCTCACCCACTCGACGAGCTGTTGCGTTTCTAGAGCACCCACCCCAGTGTACTCACACCACAAACTCGCAATTAATTTGCACTCGGTCCCCGTGTCGCTGCGCGTTTGAAGGCTGCGCAGTGCGTTTGAACTCCCGTCAGGTGCTTTGATAAGGGCCCATGCTGTTCATTTACCTACTCTGCAAATGCAAAGAGAGCTACACCCATTTTCCTTCAGCCCTTATCAACGGGCAATGCAAACAGACCATTCGAAAAAATTGGACACTTCTAAGACAAATGAGCTGATAGTACTCGAGGGGATCGTGATAAAAAGACTAAGGAGTTATTATTTTCAAATTGGACTGATGGAAGACATCTCGGAAGGACTGACAGTTTTTTTGTTTTTCAATGCTCGATATGCAACGTTAAGGCACCAACTCTGTTGATTGCTATTTCATTTATTTTGCATCAATGCGACCTTGTAGAGTTTGCTGTCGTGGAATCCATTCTGCCATTCGCTGTCATTTCGGCATTTTTTTGTTGTTGTTTTTTTGCAGGAAAAATAAAGCTCGAAACTCTTTAAAAAGTGTTAATTCATTTCAAACTAAACAATGTTCAGACTAAATATTATATGAGCTGTTTTGTGTTACATTTCAAATTTTGTGAAGTTTGTCATTTTTTAACCCTATGACCAAATACTGCAAACTAACTGCTGTTAAAATGGGATTTCACTATCACTATTGAACTATTTATGTACATACATGTTTTTAGGGTGTACTTATATTTCAAAATGACCTGCAAGTCATTACAGCTGTAATTAATTTCTGTAATTACATCTTTAATTACTATAATTATTTTGAACACAGTTACTTAGTAGTTAAAGGCACGAGGATCAAGTGGGACTCAGGAAAAACTAAATAAACTGTTGTTTTTTTTCATTGCAAAACATAAATATATCATTGTCCCGCTCTTTATATAAAGTTTGATATATAAGTATGTCCAACTTTATCGGCATACATGCATACTAGATAGCATTTCTCCACTGCTTGATTGCTTGTATCATCGCAAAACTATATTATCGCCCAGCTTTAAGCTGCTAAATTCAACAATAAGGAATGCATATATTCACATTTTCTAAACATTAGCCTCATGACTTTCTTGTAAAGCTATACATGTTATGGACTTGTCTTGACTTGACCAGAATGAGTCACTTGCAGATTTAGCCTATATTTGCAAACCAAATGGTGGTTTATAGTTACTGGTGAACATTTAGGAATAGGAGTATGGTGATGTCACTTCCTGTGTGACAATTTTATGGAATTAAAAGTTTTCTTTCATCATGGTTGGAAAATCATGCCGTAACAGGGTGGGATGCAAAAGTGTGGGAAACATTTTTGGTAATATTTTGGTTAGATGATATTTTTTTCTACAATTAATTGGCTGTTTGACAGATTATTTCAGTGTTGATAATTATTTGAACAGATTTTATATATATATATATATATATATATATATATATATATATATATATATATATTTGTGGTAGAAAATAGTTTTGAAGATATAAAGTAGTTCTCACTTCAAAGTGACAAGACATTTGTGCTTTTAAAAAAAGGACACCGATTTTTACCCTATTAGTGCTAATTGTCACCCATATTCCCTTAGTGTGTCTTGTTAGGCCTTGTAAAACCTAAAATTTTAAGTTTGTTTATCAACAATTTCCTTCGTCCCTCGTGAAAATTGTCCACAAACAGTCTGAGAGCCATATTGTCCGAGTTGGCTCGCTGTGATTATTTCTTAATTTGCTGATGACAAGGTTGTCTGTGCTGCTTCAGACGGAGGGCCACTAAGCTTTTAGGAAGGAGCTGGAATCCAAAGGGATAAGTGGAGATTGGAGATCTGTGAAGGCAATATTAATGTGCTTAAAGCGGAATGGAAAGTAGTTTTGAGGAGTAGAGTGTAAGAAGGTTTAAAAATATCTGGAGAGGATGAGACACATATAAGTATGTGAGAACTATACTGTGTCCTGGATCGGCCGTGTCTGACAGCCGAATGAAAAGTAGCGCTGCCAGATAGTCGGGCCACGGCACATCGTAATGCTGAAGATAGTAAGACTGTAGGTGACCGTTATACCATGTCCTAACCAGGTAAGGCGCAACCCTGTCTGTCTGTACTGAAAGCCTAAGTGCTGTGCAATGTGACTCAATGACAGTCAGAAGATATCTGATATTTTAAATATAGTAATGTGAAGCAGGACCAATCAGAGTTTACGTGTGGGCGGAGTTACTTGGCACAATGGTGCAGAAACCACACAACTGGGACAGATTTTAGGGTCACTCTTTAGATTAGGGCCCAATTCTAATTAAACACTATTAACTAACTTAACTTGCCTCAATAAACCCCTAATTACTGCTTATTACTGACGTATTAGTCGGAAACGAATTGTTAATTCATGGCCATGATATACATTTTTAGGTTTTAGGGATTTTAGGTTGTATTGCTGAGTATTTCCTCCTTAAAACTGCAGTGAACCAAAGACAGTCTCAAACACACGGTTTGAAATCGCTGGTGTTTCTGACGTCACAAACGACCTTGTAACCAATCAGATCAACGTGTGATCGTCAACCAGTGGATCTCTGAGCTGAGTGAGTGAGTGGAGGCGGGGCTCATTTGCATATTCATACAACCGCGTATACTAAATGAGGCAAGGGTGTAAAGTTACATTCAAGATATGTTAATCTTTTTTCAAAGAAAACACGCTTAAATGTCATTTTGGTGATCAACGATGAGTTTTATGGGATAAAATGATTGACTACAGGGGGACTTTGAGCTTCTTCTTTTTTTTTAATAGGTTATCTCAGAAAACCTCTCTGCAACATTCTGGGAACATTATTTTATGATTAAATGAATACCTAAAAACCTTCTCAGAATGTTATTATTTGGTTCCCCGCCAAAAAATAAGCAAATGGGAACCGAATACTAATATTAGGGTGAGGTTCTGAGTTTGCTTGGGAGTTGCTATGAAGCGTCACTTACGATGTTCTGTTTACAGCAGCTAATTGGGTTCCAGTGTGTCAGTTATAGTCAATATGCAAACATCAGAACAGTAAGCATGGCATAACCTATAGGGGATTTATTCAATTAAAACATGGCACACTCAGAAGGACGTGTTGTCCTGGAATCCAAAAAAATACAAGAAACAAGGACAGTGCGTTATTGTGATTGGAGCGACACATCTGCCAGCACCGTGAAGCTTTAAGAATGATGGTTAAGTACCTATATGTGACTAAAAGATTATTGTGAGGTGACTGAGTATTTGCGCAACAACCTATGCTACAAGGTCAAGCTCATTAAGCTGGAGATTGCTAGAAAAAGAGATTGAAAATCCTTAGAGTGGCACTACAATAAGACAAAATACGAGGACAGCTGTCAGTAACACAGAATCTCCAAATGCAGCTTTCAGTCCCGTCTTTAATAGTGTCTCCTCTTTCTTTTGTTGATTCCTCTGTCTGTCCTCCGTTTCCATTTTTTTTTTCCAGCTAAATTGATTTTTTAATTACGCATTGTTTTAGTGCTTGATTGACAGCGCCTGTTAATGAATCTTGGCCCAGATACTTGATTCAAGGATAAAACTGAACTTCCTCTTAGTAATTAAAGAGATACATGCAATACTTTGTTAGAAACATAATTAAATGTGATTAAGCTGTGCTCTCTGTTCGCCTCAGAAGTCAATGCTATTTACGCTGATACTTCAGCGAACATTCATGCCGCACAGTAGCTACACAATGCAGTTTTCCTATTTTGGGGGAATTGCTGTTTTTGCCATTTTTATTAGTTTTTTGTGTGTGTTTTAAAAAAAATATTTCTACATAGTTTTTATTGTATTTTTCCCCCCCTTTATTATAGTACTTCAACTTTCACTACACAAAAATGATAAATGTTGCTTTGGCAACTAGCTGAAATAAAATATATTTTGTATATTTAATTTTAATTTCTGCTAATGAAAATGTTTATTATTGCTTTAGTTTTAGTTAGGATAATAACCCTGATGTTGGTGAACATTTGTTTTTGCATTACAGTACAGTGTAATCTTCTAATAGCTTCTAATATTTCAGCCATCATGCAGGTCAAAACAACTCTGATAATAGAACTGAAAATCACAGCATCATTCTAGAAGCAGGAGCCTGTCCGATCGGGCACATGTAACCCTTCCAGTTATACTTGCACTGCTCCGAGTGGGATTTGAACAGACATTTCCGGCATGGGTGGAAGGCGCGCTAACAGTCGCTTTAGCATCAGTTGCTAGTGAACCTCTAGAGGTCAGGTGAGTGAGGTTTACCAGCTCTTTACTAGCTGGGGGTTACTTACACCCCTCTAAACATCACTCCTATTCAGGTCAAGGCACCAATCTGGTTATACTCAATGGTCACACATACTCCCACAGCTCTTATTAGCTGGCCTCCGTTAAACTCACCCCCTTAAACCTCACTCCCATCCGGGTCACGGCACCAATGTAACCCCTGGTTTACTCGCACAGCTCTGATTAGCTGGCCTCCATTACACTCACCCCCTTAAACCTCATTCCCATCCGGGTCACGACACCATTGTGACCCCTTGGTTTACTCCCACACCTCTCTGAGCGCTCAGTTTATCTCCGCTTACACTCTGGAATGTCCCACCACAGACACCCACAGGGGCATGCGCGAGCAGTCGGTGTTTGTGTTTGAAAGCTCCGTCGAATCAATTCATTAATCCTTGATTTTCTTTTTTACCACTCATTTATAAACAAGCACTTTCTATTTTTATATCATGGGAACTTATCCTCGATACTATTCCTTATAAAAAACAATCGGATTGCTTTGATATCGCTACTTAGACCCAACTTTGCGAATCTCGGCTACTAGCCTTTAGTCCGCTAGCATTTCACGTGTGGCCTCGCGCCTATTGACCGTCTGATTTTACACCCGTTTCACTGAAAGGATACAGGTTATATCCAGCATTTCAGTCCTAAATTACTAGTGATATTGGTAGTATCACTACTAATCTACTGTTCATCTGTTATGGCGAACATATCAGATGTGTGTCTAACGTTACCTCTGAGTGCAGGTGAGGACACATTCGAACTCATTTCGGTACGATTGGAGCTTGAATCGGTGGAGAAACAGATCCGTGGTCTGCTAGAGATGCAAGCCGAGCTGCGGGATCGGCGATCAGCGCTTGAAACGTCACGCGCCGATGCACACAAGTCAGTGGTTAGTAACTTTTTGACTCCGACTTCGTCCACTCCGTGCGTTTCTCTGCCCAGGAGGACGCGATCATCTCTGGCATCATTCACTCCGGCACCAACCCAACACAATGGACCCTGGGTGATCCCACAGCGGAAGACACGAGCCAGGACCAGAGCAAGAACCTCTCCGCCCCTCCCGGTCTTCGAGATCTCCACCCGGAACCGCTTCTCCCCTCTTCGCGAGTCGGAACGCGACGACGCCGTGATCATCGGCACTTCCATGGTCCGTCATGTCCGCGCTACCTCAGGTAAGGGTAAGGTGCGCACTCACTGCCTTCCTGGTGCTCGTGTACTTGATGTCGCCGCACAGGTTCCCGAGATCCTGAACGGTGACGAGCGCGTCGGAGCTGTGGTGCTTCACGCTGGAACAAACGATATCAGGCTGCGGCAGACGGAGGTTCTGAAGAAGGACTACAGGAGCCTGATCGAAACGGTACGCAGCACAGCGCCTGAGGCAACGATCATCGTGTCTGGACCGCTTCCCACGTACCGACAAGGACAGGAAAGGTTCAGTAGATTATTTGCACTTAATGAATGGTTAATGTCATTGTGTAATGAACAAAAACTGCTCTTTGTAAATAATTGGAATCTGTTCTGGGAGCGACCTAGGCTCTACCGTGCTGATGGCCTGCACCCCAGCAGAGCCGGAGCGGCTGTTCTGTCGGACAACATCTCCAAGACGTTACACACCGTATGACTAGAAAATCAAATTCCAAATCACAGTCTTTGCTGTGCCAATTTAATTGATATAAGTAGTGTAGAATATTATATAGAAACTGTGTCTATTCCTCGTTTAGTGAGGCCAAATAATAAATCCACTGTAGGATCTAGGAAAAATCTTATTGTAATTAAACCTGAAAATCTAAATATCAGTGAACAAAAACAATTTCTAAAACTAGGTCTTCTAAACATTAGATCGCTCACACCTAAGGCGGTTATTGTAAATGAAATGGTCACAGATAATAGCTTCGATGTACTTTGCCTTACTGAAACCTGGCTTAAACCAAACGAGTATTTCGGTCTAAATGAGTCTACCCCGCCAGGATACTGTTATAAGCATGAGCCCCGTCTGATCGGTCGTGGCGGCGGTGTTGCAACAATCTATAGAGATATTCTTAATGTAACTCAGAAAACAGGTCACAGGTTTAATTCGTTTGAAGTACTGGTGCTAAACGTTGCGCTCTTAGATGTAAGAAATAAATCCCTATTATCTCTAGCCTTGGCTACTGTATATAGACCTCCAGGACCATATGCTGATTTCCTAAAAGAGTTTGCAGACTTTCTCTCAGATCTATTGGTCAATGCCGATAAAGCAATAATTGTTGGAGATTTTAACATACACGTAGATAACACAAACGATGCGTTAGGGACTGCGTTTACAGATTTATTAAACTCCTTTGGGGTCAAGCAGAATGTCAGTGGTCCCACTCATCGTCTAAATCATACACTAGATTTAATTATATCATACGGAACCAATCCAACCGATATAGATATTATACCGCAAAGTGACGATCTCACCGATCATCACATGGTAACTTGTATAATACGCACTGCTGAAATTTGTCATGTTGCGCCACGTTATAGACCAGGCAGAACAATCCTTCCGACCACTATAGATAGATTCTCAAATAGCTTACCTGATCTATCTCAGCTGCTCAGTGAACCCAAACAAACAGATGAACTAGAGGAAATGACTAGCAGTTTGAGCACCATTTTCTCTAGTACATTAGATATTGTTGCACCAATTAGATCAAAAAAGGTTAGAGAGAAAACTAAAGCACCATGGTACAACAGTGCTACGCATGCTATCAAGAGAGAAACTCGTAACCTAGAGCGTAAATGGAAACAAACTAATTTAGAGGTCTTTAGAATCGCGTGGAAAGACAGTATGTCTCGTTATAAAAAAGCTCTAAAAGCAGCCAGGGCTGAGCATCTCCGCAAACTAATAGAAAATAACCAAAATAATCCAAGGTTTTTATTTAACACCGTGGCTAGACTAACAAATAAACAGACATCACCCGAGCAAATTATTCCGTTACAGTATAGCTGTAATGATTTTATGAACTACTTCAATGAGAAAATAGAAAGCATCCGAAACACTATTGTAAATGTACAATCCTCTATGGTGTCTTATGATTCAGCCTCAACTATCGCCCCTCAAGAACAACTACACCGCTTTACAACCATAGGACAGGAAGAGCTAAATAAACTTATCATTGCATCTAAACCAACAACATGTTTATTAGATCCAATACCAACTAAATTTCTGAAAGAAGTGTTACCTGTAGTGGAAGAGCCTCTTCTTAATATTATTAACTCGTCTTTATCTTTAGGTCATGTTCCAAAAATATTCAAGCTGGCAGTAATAAAACCTCTCATTAAGAAACCGCAATTAGATCCAAATAACTTAGCAAATTACAGACCGATTTCAAATCTTCCATTTATGTCTAAAATACTAGAAAAGACTGTGTCCGCTCAATTGTGCTCTTTCATGCAAGAAAATGAGATATATGAAAAATTTCAGTCAGGATTCAGACCGCATCATAGCACAGAAACTGCGCTAGTTAAAATTACAAATGATTTACTTTTAGCTTCTGACCAAGGCTGTATCTCAATACTAGTTCTACTCGATCTTAGTGCTGCGTTTGACACTATCGATCATAAAATGCTCTTGGATCGACTACAAAACTACACTGGTGTTCAGGGACAGGCATTAAGCTGGTTCAGATCGTATTTATCAGACCGTTACCATTTTGTTTGTTTAAATGGGGAAAAATCGAAGATAACGTCAGTAGACTATGGAGTGCCGCAAGGATCAGTGTTAGGCCCTCTGCTATTCTCAATATATATGCTGCCACTTGGTAATATTATAAGAAAACATGGAATTAATTTCCACTGTTATGCCGATGACACTCAATTATATATTTCATCACGGCCAGATGAAAACACTAACTCATCAAAATTGACAGAGTGTCTTAAAGATATAAAATGCTGGATGACGCATAATTTCCTGCTACTAAATCCAGATAAAACGGAGGTATTACTTGTTGGTCCAAAAAACTATCCACAAAACCACTTACAATACAACTTTAATATAGAAGGATGTCCTGTTACTTTATCCTCTACGGTAAAAGACCTGGGAGTTATACTAGACCACAACTTGTCTTTCGAAAATCATATTTCATATGTTACAAGAACGGCCTTTTTCCATCTTAGAAACATTGCTAAATTACGTAACATGCTATCTGTTTCCGATGCAGAAAAGTTAGTTCATGCATTCATGACCTCGAGACTAGATTACTGTAATGCTTTATTAGCCGGTTGTCCTGCATCCTCAATAAACAAGCTACAGTTAGTGCAAAATGCAGCCGCTAGAGTTCTTACTAGGTCAAGAAAATATGATCATATAACACCAATTTTATCATCTCTACACTGGTTACCTATCAAGTTCCGTATCAATTACAAAGTACTATTACTGACCTATAAAGCCCTAAATGGTTTAGCTCCTGTGTATTTAATGGACCTTCTATCGCCCTACAATCCATCGCGTTCTTTAAGATCACTAAATTCGAGGCTTCTAGTCATTCCTAGGATATCTAAGTCCACTAAAGGAGGGAGGGCGTTCTCACATTTAGCTCCTAAACTCTGGAATAGCCTTCCTGATATTGTTCGAGGCTCTGACTCGCTGTCCCAGTTTAAAACTAGATTAAAGACGCATCTTTTTAGCCAAGCATTTACATAATGCTTACCTTTTATTATACTGCTGAATCAGATCAAATGCATTTAATACTATAAAACTTGAAGAGACTGTAGGTTATCTGTATAGGTTGCATAGTATTTGCAGTCATTACGTTCCTGTGTATATTGCGTGAATGACGGGTGGTTGGGCAGATATTGTGTTGCGGTAGGTAGTATGCCATACGGAACCGTTGTCCACTGAAACTGCCTATTCACGCACCAGTGGGGCTCGACAGCCTTAGTCAACGGGTTGGCGCGTATGGTTGGGTTGCGGAGAGATTGTGAGATTGTGGTTAGGTCTCAGCAGCAGGAGGGACGTAGAGGTCAGTAAGCTGGGCTGAGTTGAGTGGGGGACGGAGGGGGGTGATTTTGGGACGCAAGAGTCACTGTCTTCATGTTTTGTCTTTTACGCCTGTGTTATGGAAATCATCATTATGAACAGCAGCTACGCTAATTATTTTCCCTTTGCTTTTCTGCTGTTATCTCGGGACGCGAGTCCCGAGAAAATGGCGTTCGTCAGCTCCAGTTTGTATCCAGCCTCTCACGGAGACTTCAGATGCTCCAATCACAAAGCCTATGAAGTGACGACTTAACACGGGCGATATGGACTCTCTATGGTGGACGCCACTGATCCTCAACAACTCGTCTTAAGACCGGCGTGCATACTTGGACTTCCAAAAAATACTCTAAATGTTCCGATCCAATCTGACTTGTAATGCTGCCCGAATCATGCACTGTTCCTTCGTTGGCCAGAGGAGAAACCGACTGAGTCTGGTTTCTCCCAAGGTTTTTTTCTCCATTCTGTCACCTGATGGAGTTTTGGTTCCTTGCCACTGTTGCCTTGGCTTTTGGCTTGCTTAGTTGGGGACATTTAACAATTAGTATTCAATAATATTATTGATCTGCCTTACTTAAGGTGGACGTTGACGCAATTTCTTTTAGAAACAAACTTTGTTATATTGTTATATTGTTTTTGTTATATTGTTTTCATGTTATCACTGTGAAGCGCTTTGATACAATCTGTATTGTAAAAAGCGCTATATAAATAAAGGTGACTTGACTTGACTTGACTCTTATTAGCTGGCCTCCGTTAAACTCACCCCCCTAAACCTCACTCCCATCCAGGTCACGGCACCAATGTAACCCCTGGTTTACTACCACAGCTCTGACTAGCTGGCCTCAGTAACATTCACCCCCTTAAACCTCACTCCCATCTGGATCACGGCACCAATGTAACCCCTGGTTTACTCCCACAGCTCTGACTAGCTGGGCTGCATTACATTCACCCCCTTAAACCTCACTCCCATCCGGGTCACGGCACCAATGTAACCCCTGGTTTAGTCCCACAGCTCTTACTAGCTGGCCTCCGTTAAAATCACCCCCCTAAACCTTACTCCCATCCGGGTCACGGTACCAATGTAACCCCTGGTTTACTCCCACAGCTCTTACTAGCTGGCCTCCGTTACATTCACCCCTTAAATCTCACTCCCATCCGGATCACGGCACCAATGTAACCCCTGGTTTACTCCCACAGCTCTTGCTAGCTGGCCTCCGTTACATTCACCCCTTAAATCTCACTCCCATCCGGATCACGGCACCAATGTAACCCCTGGTTTACTCCCACAGCTCTTGCTAGCTGGCCTCCGTTACATTCACCCCTTAAATCTCACTCTCACTCTCACTCCCATCCGGATCACGGCACCAATGTAACCCCTGGTTTACTCCCACAGCTCTTGCTAGCTGGCCTCTGTTAAAATCACCCCCCTAAACCTCACTCCCATCCGGGTCACGGCACCATTGTAACCCCTGGTTTACTCGCACAGCTCTTACTAGCTGGCCTCCGTTTCACTCACCCCCCTAAACCTCCCTCCCATCTGGGTCACGGTGCCAATGTAACCCCTGGTTTACTCGCACAGCTCTTGCTAGCTAGCCTCCGTTACACTCACCCCCCTAAACCTCACTCCCATCTGGGTCACGGTGCCAATGTAACCCCTGGTTTACTCGCACAGCTCTTGCTAGCTAGCCTCCGTTACACTCACCCCCCTAAACCTCACTCCCATCTAGGTCACAGCACCAATGTAACTCCTCCGGTTCTACTCACACTGCTCCAAGCAGGATTTGAACCAGCGTTTCTGGCATGGGAGGCGGGCACTTTAACAAGGATGTCTAGCATCAGTCACTAGTGCGCCTCTTGAGGCCTGGGGAGTGAGGCTTACTTGCACAGCTTTTTACTAGCTGGCCTCTGTTACACACACATGTCTTTATCCCAACCTTCTTCCTGACACCCGGGCGACCTGTGTATGTACACACGCCACCACCCAAGCACCCATAGCTGTACAGTCCCTGACACACACGGTCCCGTGTGAATGTTTAAACGGCATGTTTGAACAGCACTGATGCCTTGCAGCAATAGCTGTATTATGATAAGAGGCAATATGAAATTGTACATTGCAGGTCGTATCCTGGAAAATTGGTTTTGTTATTGTTTTTGTAATGCAATAAGCACCTTTTTTTGTCACAATGAAATTGACATTTAATCCTACATGTTTAACTTCACATAACATTTATGCTGTGAAATCAATCATGCAAAATTACATTAGCAGCCGTTTGTTTTTCTTTGCGTACAGTGCTGTTTGCATTACTCAATCACATTAGCGATTGATAAGCTGTCATTTGCACCTCACAACCAAATGCCTTCTAACCACCACTTTCATCAACAATACCAGCATGAATCAGCATCTCTTGTAACTAATGCTTTTATTACCACTTACCTATTAAATCATTGAGGGGTGAAGTGTGAGCAATTTTAGTATGTTTGTCTTATAATGATGAATAGAGGTTAAAGATCCAGTTTATATTAGAGGCATACAAACGTCTATATAACAAATATAGTCTTTTATACTGTAGTCTTTTAAAAGACACACACAGAATTGGAGAGCAAATAATATTGCAGAAAGATACATATAGCGTATCCTGATGCACACTTTAAATGAAGAAGAAGAACAAAGAATAAAGACTAAGGTTTACCAAACGAACTAGTGTTATTTTAGTATTATTTAAATACTATCATGGTATAATATTTTGAAATGGCTTTTATATACACTCACCGGCCACTTTATTAGGTACCCCATGCTAGTAACGGGTTGGACCCCCTTTTGCCTTCAGAACTGCCTCAATTCTTCGTGGCATAGATTCAACAAGGTGCTGGAAGCATTCCTCAGGGAGTTTGGTCCATATTGACATGATGGCATCACACAGTTGCCGCAGATTTGTCGGCTGCACATCCATGATGCGAATCTCCCGTTCCACCACATCCCAAAGATGCTCTATTGGGTTGAGATCTGGTGACTGTGGAGGCCATTTTAGTACAGTGAACTCATTGTCATGTTCAAGAAACCAATTTGAAATGATTAGAGCTTTGTGACATGGTGGAAGTAGCCATCAGAGGATGGGTACATGGTGGCCATAAAGGGATGGACATGGTCAGAAACAATGCTCAGGTAGGCCGTGGCATTTAAACGATGCCCAATTGGCACTAAGGGGCCTAAAGTGTGCCAGGAAAACATCCCCCACACCATTACACCACCACCACCAGCCTGCACAGTGGTAACAAGGCATGATGGTTCCATGTTCTCATTCTGTTTACGCCAAATTCTGACTCTAACATCTGAATGTCTCAACAGAAATCGAGACTCATCAGACCAGGCAACATTTTTCCAGTCTTCAACTGTTCAATTTTGGTGAGCTCTTGCAAATTGTAGCCTCTTTTTCCTATTTGTAGTGGAGATGAGTGGTACCCGGTGGAGTCTTCTGCTGTTGTAGCCCATCCGCCTCAAGGTTGTGCGTGTTGTGGCTTCACAAATGCTTTGCTGCATACCTCGGTTGTAACGAGTGGTTATTTCAGTCACTGTTGCCCTTCTATCAGCTCGAACCAGTCTGGCCATTCTCCTCTGACCTCTGGCATCAACAAGGCATTTCCGCCCACAGAACTGCCGCTCACTGGATGTTTTTTCTTTTTCGGACCATTCTCTGTAAACCCTAGAAGATGGTTGTGCGTGAAAATCCCAGTAGATTAGCAGTTTCTGAAATACTCAGACCAGCCCTTCTGGCACCAACAATCATGCCACGTTCAAAGTCACTCAAATCACCTTTCTTCCCCATACTGATGCTCGGTTTGAACTGCAGGAGATTGTCTTGACCATGTCTACATGCCTAAATGCTTAGTTGCCGCCATGTGACTGGCTGCTTAGAAATTAAGTGTTAACGAGCAGTTGGACAGGTGTACCTAATAAAGTGGCCGGTGAGTGTATATATTTCATTTTATTTTAGTCATTCAAATTAGTTTTTGTCATTTTCATATTAGCTTTTTGTTTATTTCAGTTTTAGTTGTTCTAATTTTAGTAGTTCAACTTTAAAAAAAATATAAAAGTACAAACTAAATGTCTAAACTAAGATGTTTTCAATTATTTTCTGTTTTTCTTCCAAACTATACAGGAAGAAATATATCATTTTTTACATTTATTTATTTATGACAAAATTGGAAAGCTTGTTTCATAAGTTAGTTTAAGTCCTATAAGTTAGTTTTAGGAAATATTTGTTTCGGATCAAATGATACATGAGGAAATAAATATATTTTCACTTGATGTAACCTTTGAGAGATTCGATTATCTGTTCAATGGGCCCCATTCATGAAACACAACCAGAGCAAATGTATTTATAAATATTTTATGAACAAGTTACCAAGAAATTTGCTGTGCTAAATATTAAGACTATATGACTGTAGCACCGTTAATAAATGGTAAATCCAGTGGTAATTCACTTAAATTAATAGTTTAATCATGTACGCAAATTATAGTAAAAAACAGCTTGTATTGAAGTGTGTATGGAAAAGAGCATTTTGCAAATTCTTCAAAATTTCTCCTTTTGTGTTCCTCAAAAGCAAGACAGATAAACACCATTTAACTTCATTTTTTGATGATCTATTATTTTAAATATGTCTAAATGTATTCGTGGCTGTCTACAAGGGCATGCTTAGTACAATTGTGGCAAATGAACCCTATTGTCTGATCACAACAGGCGCCAAACAAACTCTACAGCTGATCATAAAGGAGAGGGCAGAGAGGATCATGGGGGCTTTGCAGGCGGCGGCCATCTTAAAGCTTTCCACTTTCCCTTTCACTCTCTGCTAACTCAGCTTTAACGTTTCCCTATTGTCTGCGTCCCATTCATGGAGAGTCACTCACTATCCATTAATTACCACTTCCTTCGGCGCATGTGGAGACTCCCCCATACGCCAACTCATTTACAAAGGCACACTTCCCTCCTCTGCTGCCATTCATGTGCGGGACGGTTCAGCACCCCACCAGGGCCGAAGCCCTATGTGCTTTCTCACCATAAGGACATATTCATTAGATAAGACAAAAGCCGATTTTCATGGCCTTCATGCATGCTTTTCATTTTGGTCCAGCTGAATGTGTCTTTTAGCAGGTGTCCCCTCCACCAAACAACCACTCAGGGGAGCAGAGATAGCGCATGTCTAAACTGTTGTCTTGACTTTCTTTAGCATGAAAAGAGTAAGACACACAACAGCAGATTTAACCAAAGGTTTGCGTTAGACTGCCAACAGAAGGGTGGTTAGAGACCCCAAAAAACTGCATTGTAATTCAGCTCTACTACAACTTAATCTCTGTAAACAACACTTTTACTCTGCCTATGTTTTCACTGAAAACTGAATAAATGGAATTAGAAAAGAATATGTTGTTATCTGTTTAAATGTAATAGCCTACTGTTGAAAATGTCTCACAATTTCAGGGCAGGCTGAACTATATTATGCTAAACTTGTTATATTAACCAAAGGTCCAACTTAAAGTGTCTTTAACTAATATGCACTAACATTTAAATTAATAATTTGATGTAATCCATGTATTGTGTACATGCATGTTTTTTTTATTGCACTTATATAAAAAAAAAAACACATGCATGTAATTACAGCTGTAAATAATTTCTGTTATTACATCTATAATTACATTGTTGAACCCTTAAATCTGACACCGTGTCCATACTAGACGCGACGCGACTGCGAGATGCGTCGAAATCAATCAAAACCCACAGCCAATCAGAACAGCGTGTGGGCGGAGTCTCGCGGCAAGCGCACAGCATCAGAGAGTAATCTTGACGGCACTCGCAAGAATATGGATAAGTAGCTACATAATCAAATTCACAAATATTACACCATTTAAACATTATTCAAATACATAGGCTACTGAGTTACTAAAACAATCTTTGTCAAAGAATACACTTGTTTGTTCACACAATGTGAACGTTCTTGTTTCCATTTGTTTAATTTCAAGGTCTGAGGTGAATTATCCTTTGTTGCTTTTACAGCTACAAAGCTGGAGCACTAAATGATATTCAAAGTCACATTACACGCTTTTAACATTAAATAAAGCACATAAACAGTACCTGAGATTATCATTGCCACACTTTGTGTTTGTTGTTCCAGCGCGACGTCGCAGAAAAATAGAAACAGTTTCTAAAGTAGAAACACCGCGTGTCGTCGTCGCGGCTGGTTAGGACACGGTGTGAGGCAAAAGCACATGGTACATAGTGGTTAAAAACACCTAATATAAAGTGTGACCTAACTAACTAGTACAACAGTCTGTTTAAGGTATATCCGTAAATCTGTTAAATCTCCTCTTAGTCCAATGATGATGAAGAAGATTCAAATTTCAGAATGTTTATTAAAACAAAGTAAGGCAATACACAAAGATATGAAACAGCGTGCTACACACAAACAATACCAGACAAAGAAATGAATGCAAGGAGGAACTTAAATACACAGTGATAATGAACTAAATTTAGACAGGTGTGCTCGTTAAATGAATGTCCATGACAACTGATTAGTGGCAGGACACTAGAACAAAGGAAACAGCTTAACTGAAAAGAAATAAACTTGGGGGCTGTTTACACTACACCATGTATAACAAAAAATGTAAAACTTTGTACGTGTTTTGGTCATTCGTTTACATGACAACTGTGTTTTGTGTAGCAATCTTTTAAAAAACGGGTTTCGAAGTGCATGTTTCTGAAAACGGTCTCCGTGTAAACAGCAAAAACGTGAATCTCTGAAGACGATGACGCCACCCACAGGCGTATTACGTGTTCAGTCTATAGTGTTTCATCGCCATCTAGTGGCCTGGCAGCAGAAAACAGAGTTTTTTGTCGTTTTCGCTGATTCGTGTGAATGGGGATCGTTTTGACAATGGTTTTTGTTTTGACAATGGTTTGTACGTGGAAACCTCAAAGGAAAAACATCTCTGTTTTAAGCATATCGTTGTCAAAATGTGACACAGAGTTTCCAATCTCAACGTCTCAAACTGTTCTTTTGCCAAGCTATCAAAGCTGTGTGAAAAGCAATATGAACTCACATTTCTCAACCAAAACTGAAATAAAACTCAAATTAGATGGAGATGCAGAAGTTAACAAATCATAAGTTAACATAACCCTATCCGTAGAAGTCTACAAGGAACAATGTCTATTTGTTTTAGATGTTGTCAATAATGTACGTTTCAGTACCTATGCTGAAATGTGCATGTGTAAGAACACACTTGATGTTCTAATACCTATGATTACTAATGAGATCACATTGACAGTTCATAGTAAAAACGTCCTCCAAGCTTCAAAAAGGACACACAACATAACAATTTCAGTATAATAATTCACTGTATGCTATATTCCAAGTCTGTGGTGCAGGTTGGACATCAGTAACATTACATTAAAGACTGGGGAGAAACGAATGTATAGTTCTTGAATACCGGGGCTCTCAAGTAGCCAAACGTCATGACGTCAAAGCTGCACTATATTGATTTAATGGAAGAGTTCATATTATCAGCCTGTGATCACTATGGGTTCTTGTTTTATGGAAAAGGTTTATGCAAAGATTCTTTAAAAATGTTCACAATACTAGAATAAGAATACAAATAAAATATGTTAAACTATGCCTTTATCTAATGCAACAACCAATTGGAGGCCAAATTAAATCTTTTATATCTTAATAACTTTAACGTTTTGATAGAATAGTAGTTCTAGATGTATTGTTCAATGTGTTGTTCTGTTCTTGAACCCAGACACCTGCGTTCCCGCTTCCAGGCAGTTTTCCACATCGGCTGAAGTGATTCTGTTCGGACTGTCATTGCATTTCAACAAGTGAAACTTTCCGAAACATTCCTGTGTTTTCACCGCTCTGATCATGAGTACACAACAGACAGTGAGATAAGCTCTCTCTATCTAGCCGTGAACTATTTCAAGAAGTTGAAGCTGATAGCACAGGAGGGGCGAGTTTACGCCATTAAGGCTGGCTTATCTTTTCATATGAGCTCTGTTTAACAACTCAAGAGTCGTCATTTGTGTTGAACTTGACTAGTTTCAACTGGATTGTTTGCATACATTTGAAAGAGTCTGACACGAAACCGTCTGATCTTTTACCGCGAGGATTAGGACTGTTTGCGTGAGGTATTTCAAATATAGTCGGCTAGAAGGAAAACATGTACTGTAAGAAGCACTCAATTTGTCAAAAACACTTTTAAAAATAAAGGTTGCAAAATGACATTTTCACAGCAATGCACTAAGAACCATTTTGGTTAAAAGAACTCTGCTTTTCCTCAGGGAGAAGAACGTATTGATAATCCAAAGAACCGTTTTCCAACATGAAGAACATGGAAAAGTTCCATGGATGTTAAAGGTTCTTAATGGAACTATAGACGCCAATTTAGAACCTACTCTTCAAATATATTATATATACACATTGCAAATTTACGTTTCCATGTTTCTTATCTTCCAAGATTCAGTGTGCAGCGCTTATATAGACACACCAACATGTGTCTGTTAGGTGTGTGTTTGTGTGTGTCACACATCCAAATCTACACTCCTCACCTGGGTCTCTCCGCGGCACGCAAAGTTTTGAAAACGCTCCGTCAGAGCTTGTTCAGAGCTGGCTTTTAAGATTCCACTGAGCGTTTGGGTCGAGCCAGCAGGGTGCACAGAGGTTAGCGCTGTCGTGTTTGCTTTGATTTTTGTTTTATTAATAGGATTAGGTTTCTTGGCATCGGTTTGCAGGCTCGGGCCCAACAAAACTACCTGAGCTGTCTGCCAGACAGCAATGCTTTCTTCACCCAAGAAGCTGGATAAGTGAGATCCTCTCACCAAACCAAGCCCTCCTCCTGCCTGCTGTCTCTTAAATTAGACTCGTCTCTCATAAAGGAAAACATGGAAGGAACATGGATTTTTTTTAAAGAAATAAACTTAATTTTTTATTTAAAATAACTTTTGCAAGTGCTATTACTTCATTGAATTAATGTAGCTCTAACATGTTTTATTTTAACTCTTGTGCTGTGTTGAAAATCCTCTCCGGGTCAAAATGACCCGAACACAACATAAGGGTTAAATAAAATAAAATATATTTAATACATAATATTCAAAATTAATAAATATTTTATTTCATGTTTATACTGTATACTATGGAAGCTTGTTTCCACCACAGCATGAAAAATAAAAAAGGTAATTGCGACTTTTTAATCTCACAATTCTGACTTTTTTTCTCACAATTGCGAGATATAAAGTCAGAATTGCGTGATATAAAATCGCAATTGCGTGTTATAAAGTCAGAATTGCGAGATATAAAGTCAGAATTGATTGATATAAAGTCGCAAT
This sequence comes from Rhinichthys klamathensis goyatoka, assembly GCF_029890125.1. Classification (NCBI taxonomy): domain Eukaryota; kingdom Metazoa; phylum Chordata; class Actinopteri; order Cypriniformes; family Leuciscidae; genus Rhinichthys; species Rhinichthys klamathensis. The sequence continues at coordinate 203,678 of NW_026606785.1, read as the reverse complement.
TGCAGGTTATAAAGTCAGAATTGCGTGAAATAAAGTCGCAATTGCGTGTTATAAAGTCAGAATTGTGAGATATAAAGTCAGAATTGATTGATATAAAGTCGCAATTGCGTGTTATAAAGTCAGAATTGCGTGATATAAACTATTCTTAGGGGGAAAAAGTTAGTCTTTTTTTCCCCTTAGAATTGGCCTGATAACTCGCAATTGCGAGTTTATATCTCACAATTCTGAGAAAAGATGTCAGAATTGCGAGATTCTGTCTTTTTTCTCGCAATTGCGACTTTATTTCTCATATTTGCGACTTTATATCTCGCAATTGCGACTTTATTTCTCAGAATTGCGACTTTATATCTCGCAATTGCGACTTTATTTCTCACAATTCTGACTTCATATCTCGCAATTGTGAGATAAAAAGTCGCAATTATTTGTTTTATTCAGTGGCGGAAACAAGCTTCCATAGTATACACACACAAAATATTTTGTCTCCTAATTTAGCCCTAACATGATCAAAATGCTTTTTTTGACTTCAATGACCAAATAGTACGGAATTAATATTTAAAATATTACAATTTTTTTTAATATAGATATTGTAAAGGTGTAGTTACACAGTTTATAGAATAAGTATGACTGTTTTTTTCTTCTTCTCCATCACACAAAAGGTTTACTTTTCAATAAATTGAATGGGGACTGCAATTATCTGCATAGCTCCATAAATGACAAAAAAATTCATGAAAATATCGTACATATATTACTGTGTACAACATAAAGTCATACTCTAGCTTTTTATGTTTAACAGATCCTAATTTAATCAATTATTCAGTGAAATTCATACTTATGCTTATTCAAACGTGAGCCATCACATTATGAGAAATGCAATAATCAATGGCATTTAGTGTCACATTTAGTGATATAGACTTTTCATTGAGTTCTATTCATTTAAGAGAATATCTTTTTCCTTGTAAATTCACACACAGTTTTCCAGTGTGCAAATCTTTTAAATCCACAATTGCACGCCTTGTACTAACAACTATTGAATAGAGTTTAACCACTGAGATGCAATAAGCTGTCAAATCTAAAGCAACGATGTTGTTTAAAACAGAATATAACTCGATCCTCCACTCTCAGAGTTCTCCCCCCGTGTGCTTCTCTAAAAACACAGATTCAGCAGCTGTAACTGTTGT
>NW_026606785.1:195000-197500 GCF_029890125.1 Rhinichthys klamathensis goyatoka | reverse complement strand
CAACAACTTCTTTCCACCTTACCAAGAGGGGAAATTCCAATGTTTAGTGGAGATATTCTGCAGTACAGGTCATTCCTTCATTCTTTTGAGCACATCATTGAAACTAAAACAGATGATAATGCAGACAGGCTGCATTTTCTCATTCAGTACACAAGGGGACTACCACAGGAGCTGGTAAGAAGTTGCCAACACATGTCACCGAACCAAGGTTACCAAAAGGCAAAGCAGCTATTAAAAGAACACTTTGGTAATGCATATAGGATTTCATGTGCTTATATTGAGAAAGCTCTTTCTTGGCCTTCAATCAAGCCAGAAGATCCAAAGGCTTTACAGGCTTTCGCATTGTGTCTTAGAAGCTGCTGCAATAGTATGGAAGACTTGAAGTTCATGGAAGAACTGGACACAGTCTCCAATATGAGGTGTATTGCTTTCAAGCTTCCATATAAGCTCAGAGAGAGGTGGCGCACAAAGGCATTTGAGTTGCAAGAACAGAGGAACAAGGTAAAGATGGTAGATCTCGTCAGCTTCATTGAAAAACAAGCTAACATTGTCTCAGACCCAATATTTGGTGATATCCAAGACTCAAGCCCAAGTAAAGGAAAGCCCAAAGTGCTAGTGAAGCCCAAATCCAAAGGCAGTTTTGCTACCAATGTGCATGTGAACTCACCACAGACCACATCTAAGGATTCACAGCTAATTTCATGTCTCTACTGTAACAATGGACATGATTTGATGTCATGCTTGCAGTTTGAAAAGCAGCCGCACAGAGAAAAGATAAACTTTATAAGACAGAATGGAATCTGTTTTGGGTGTTTAACCAAAGGAGGACATATAAGTAAAGACTGCACACAGCATCTGAACTGCTCCATTTGCAACAAACAGCATCCAAGTGTGTTACACATTAAATCATTGGAATCATCAAAACAACTGAAGAAAACACCTGTGAGTAGCACACAGGTCTCCCTTCAAGATGGTAAGCATGCTGGAGTCAGAAACATGCAGTTTTACACAGTGTTTGTTGTCGATTGTACCAGTACAGGTTAAAAGCTCAAAAGGAAGTAAGATTCTGCACACATATGCCTTTCTTGATCCTGGTAGCTCGGCAAGCTTCTGCACAGAGGATCTTATGAGGAAACTCAACATTACTGGAAGAAAGACCAATATTCTTCTTCGAACAATGAGCCAGGATAAGTCTTCGCCCTCGTACATTGTCAGTGGGTTGGAAGTGTCTTCACTGGAAGAAAGTAACTTCATCCACCTGCCAGAAGTATACACCCAAAAGATCATGCCTGTTGACACCTGTAACATTCCCACAAAGGAAGAACTATCTAAATGGCCATACCTGAGTCAGGTACAGTTTCCTAGGATTCCAGCCAAGGTGGAGTTGTTGATTGGAAGCAATGCTCCCAAAGCCATTGAACCTTGGGAAATCCTTAATAGCCAAGGGGATGGGCCATATGCAGTTAAGACCCTACTAGGATGGGTTATTAATGGTCCTTTACAAGGCAAAAACACAGCAAACAGGAACAGTTGTGATGGTGGTGTTGTTAACAGAATTTCTATCTTGAACTTGGAAGAAATGTTGATGCAACAATACAACCATGATTTTAATGAGCGTTCAAGTGAAGAGAAGGCTGAAATGTCTATAGAAGACAAAAGATTCATCAAGATTGCAGAACAGTCAATAAAATTAAAAAATGGACATTACACTCTTAATCTACCTTTTAGGAAGGACGACACAGTGTTGCCTAACAATTACCAAGTGGCAGAACAGCGACTTCAAAGTTTGAAAAGAAAGTTCAAGAGGAATGAAAAATTCAAAACCGAATATACTGAATTTCTAACAGAAGTCATAAAAAAGGGCTATGCTGAAGTGGTGCCGCAACAAGAGCTGAAAAGATCAGATGGTAAATTGTGGTACATCCCACATCATGGTGTATACCATCCTCAAAAACAGACCATAAGGGTGGTCTTTGACTGTGCTGTTACTTTTCAAGGTAAATCCCTCAACTCAGAACTTCTTCAGGGTCCTGATTTGACCAGTACACTTTTTGATGTTTTGACCAGATTTCGCCAAGAATCTGTAGCAGTTATGACAGATATCAAAGCAATGTTCCATCAGGTCAGAGTGTCAAGATCAGATGTTGACTTCTTGCGATTCCTCTGGTGGCCAAGTGGTGATGTCAGCATGCCTGCTGTGGAACATCGAATGATGGTACATCTATTTGGGGCAGTCTCATCCCCCAGCTGTGCAAACTTTGCTCTGAGGCAAACAGCCAAAGACAACAAAGAATGTTTTCGAACTGAGGTGATAAACACGGTTGAGAACAACTTCTATGTAGATGATTGCTTGAAGTCCCTTCCAACAGAGCATGAAGCAGTAGAGTTGGTGAAAGATCTAACATCTCTCTGTCAAACAGGAGGATTCCACCTCACAAAATGGGTGAGTAACAATCATACTGTTCTTGCACATATTCCAAAGGAAGACAGAGCTCAGAAT
>NW_026606785.1:65000-187500 GCF_029890125.1 Rhinichthys klamathensis goyatoka | reverse complement strand
TGACAAGCTTCTGTGTTTCCCGAGTTAGACGCATTCCTGGGTCAACCTATTTTGTTGATCCTGAAACAACATATCTGTCCGAAAATCCTATAGTCTGTCTGTTTAATCCTAACTATATCCCTACCCCTAAACCCAACCCTACCCATAACTTATCCCTGCAACCAGAGAGAAAGGACAGGTGAATAACACTGATGTAGAAGCACGTAACCCTGGGTGTGGGCCTAAACTTGACAGAAACTGTAAACTTGTCCCTCGAATCTGATTGGTTGATTGGAATGTTGTTTCAGGATCAGCAAAGATGTCGATCCAGGATCATGTTGTACTTGGTGAAATTCTGCACTTCTAGTTCTGCACTTCTATTGAATTGGTAACAATATAGTGTTTTATCATTCTAAGTAAATTTATTGATACAATTTGCGAATTTGACATGAAAGATGACACCTACATTTAAGGTTTATAAAGGTAAAAATGCCCTGGAAATCAATTTAAGGGGGCAAATATGCTGTATGAACATCACAGAAATGCTGATTCAAGTAAGTAAGAGCTGATTGAACACCAATGAGAATATTACTTCAAAAGAAATTGCATTTACACACCAAAGCTTCATATAGGGTTTATATTTAAAAATAAATTAATAAAATAATCAATTGACAGTTGTAATGTGCTAAAGTGCTGAAGTATAGTTAATTACTGACTGTTCAGATTCACATTTAGAACAGTTGTGTTGTAATACAAAAAATGTTTAGTACAAAAAAGAAAAATCAAGGAATCAAAATTATGAAGTGGAATAAAATCCCAGTCTAGAAATAAGCCTCTGTTTGGAGTACTAGGAGCCGCTAGCTGGTCGAGGCCCGAATGAGTGCGTTTAAGCCAAGGTTCAGTCAGGCTGAACAGCCTTGTGTCATTGTGTCCCAGAGAGGAAGTAGTTTAAATCGTTCCAAGTACTGCAAACAGAGGAAAGCAGTGAAAAGCCCTTAAAAAAACTGCTCTCACTTCCTGTCGTTGGCATTAACATGAGGATTAGCAGGTGACCCGCAGGTCAGACCTGTCCAACAACATGCACTGCGGCCCGGAGCTAAAGCAATGCCACTGTCTTCGCTGCAACCTAATTAAATCAATCTCTCAGTATATACTGTATATATAGATATATGTGTGTGTGTGTGTGTATATTATTATAATGTGCATCCAGCCGGTTGTTATCCGTGGAGAAACAATTGCTAGAAAGTGGCAAGTTCAAACTAGATGGACATTTAAGGGATACTGTAGAGTCATACAACTTATTACATGGTATTTCACCTCATAAATAATTATGGGGACAAGAGATGGAACTGTTTTAAAATCTTATCCTAATAGTATTTGCTATCTTATAATCAATTACAGTGTACACAACAATCGTTGCAAAATGGCAGCAACTGCGTTTGTATGAAACAACAGGGAGCGAGTCCATAATTGAATAATTGTGCCGAAAATATTGATTTGAGTTTTAATATTTTGTTAGTTCACTAAATGTACAACTTCCACGAGGAAAAACTGTCCCTATAGCAAGCGTATATCGCTGCCTTCAGTTTCCCGGATGAGCCCGTGTTATCAGCTTTTACCGGTTGTTATCAGGGAATAACACACCGCTGGATGGTGCGATTGACCAATCAGAATCAAGTATTCCAGAGAGTCGTGTAATACATATATATAATTCCTTTTACAACACAAGTATAATTAGTAGTGTTTGCATAGTCAACTTTGACTATTAATATTGTTCCATTGTTCATGGGGGTTAGTGTTTATCGGCATGTAATTTGTTTTTGCTTATGGGTATGAAAAATATCTCAAATCGTGTAACTGTTCGATTTCTATTTTAGAATTTCTATTTCTATTTTCTAATCACATTTTCTTCAGAAAATATAAAAAATCTACCGTTCCTTGTTCTAAAATACCCTAAAAACTCTATTACAACTATATTGATAATTGATAATGATAATTACTACTCTATTACATGGTAACTACTACTATATTAAATATAGTATTATATTTAATATAGTATTAAACTTGCCTTGCCTTGCCTTGCCTATTACAATATTTGATATTGATTTACTTTCGGAGTAATGCAAAATCTAAAACTGGCCAAGCGTGAGCCTCTCGGATGTGCACTTGATCTCTGGCGCGTCCCGAGAGAACCAGAGGCCGATGGTAACAGACTCGCCTCAGCACGTATATCCACAAAGCCTAAAACAAAGCTCGGTCTATATGACCATTTTCATGCTCCAACATCCAACACGATGGGTGGCTGCCGATACAAAAAAAAAAAGGGTTTCTGTTAAACGAGGAGGCTTTGAAATCTCTTTGGTCTTCAGGGCCACAACCCTTTAACTGGCCCAACTTAGCCTTTTGATCTGAATTTTGCACTGATATGCCATCCATTTAATCCTCTCAGCTGCCGGTCCCTGGAGACAGAGTAACGCTCGCGCACTGAAGCCGGAGCAGCTCCTGCAATCCCGGGCCGGCCCGAGCCCACATCCAAGAGCCCTAATGTTTTCCTCTCGTAATAACTAGAAAGCTCGGGAAGCAAATGGGCACTCTGGGGTGGAGAATGTATTATTCAATAGAAAGGCACTTGTGGTTCTGTTCAGGCAAATTGCACTTCTTCTTCTTTTTTTCCTCTCTCCCCGTTCTCGTCTTTTCATTGTGGTGGTTGTATTTACATGCAGTTGGGGGAGCCATTATCCCCCACCCCACACTTCCACGGCACATGTAAAGGATGATGCACAAGAGTGGTGACAGCAGGTGGATATCAAAACAAAATTACAGACAGCAGAGGAGAAACTAAATCCTCTGGTTTGGTTCTCAGGCACTCTGGAGCGAGACAGGCTCGGGTGGCGGGAGAGCCGCTTGCAGGAGTTAGCGTTTATTACTACAGTGAAATTCTAGCACGGACAAAAGACATTGATCAAACTGTGCAGGAGACTCAGGAGTTAAGCGACTTTATTTTTATATATTTTTTTACTGTTGTTCTAGATGAGCTGTAAGTGGCCATATATTTAAAAGATAAAAAAGCTTGCTTGGGGAAAACAGAAAGATGGGAGTTGTTAGACTCTTTCTTGAATGTTGACTTAAAAGACTTCTAAGTTTAAAACTGTTTTCGCACCGTTGGCGATGCAAAATGGAACTGCGAAAATAACAGGTTTGCTAAACACTCGCCCTGTTTACGACAGCGAAACAAGTGTGTGCTAGACGCTACAACTACTACTTCTGCATTTGTTCATGTCTCCATGGTTTATACGGCAGTAAAGCGGAAATCGAGGGTAGCGCAGGTATGATGTCATTGACGGGCAATGACACGGGACGTTACACTGGTTAAAATGGCAAATTTATCTAGATTTAAAAAACATTGTTGGATAATAAGCGAAATATATAACCAGTGGTTATATAGCTAGTGGTTTTGGGTATTTTAATGCAAAAATCTGTAACTTTATTTTAAGGTGACGTAGTTACACGTTACTACATGTACTTACTAAGGTAATAACAGTAAATTATCAATAATTACAAGTAACTAACCCTACACCAAACCCTAACCCTTACCATAACTGTATAATAAGTACATGTAGTTAATTAATATTACTCAGTACTTATTTGAGTAAGAATCAATGTAATTGTCATCTTATATATATAATATATATATAGTATATATATATATAGTATATATACAATAATAATAATAATAATAATATACTGTATTACAGTAAGGGAAAACAATTGAAATCAGGGTCTGCAATGAGAATAATGGGAATTAGAAAAAAATCCAACATTAAAATATTGTGAAATATTAGTACAATTTAAAACAGCTGTTTTCTATGTGAACATATGTGAAAAAGTTATTTATTCCTGAGATCAAAGCTGATTTTTCACAATAATTTCTCAATCAAATTATTCTAATATGCTGATTTGATGCTCACGAAACATTTATGATTATTATCAATGTTGAAAACAGTTCAAAATAGAAAACTTTTGTTGTATTATGAATCTTTACTGTCACTTTTGATCAATTTAATATGTCCTTGCTGAAAAAAAAAGTAATAAAAAAAATGTAATGGTATTGTAAATACATTGGGCGGTTTTGTGAGCTGGACATTTTTTGGCCACATATCTTATAATATATTTTTTTTTATACGACATATCAGGCTGTGGTGGTACATGGTAAGGACATTTTATGTGTGGTTTTCTAAAACAAAACAACAAGAAAATGTTTGTCCTCATTAGTAAACAATGTTGACACCGTTCCTCATAGCCATGAAAGCCAAGAGTAGGCGGTTTGTCAACCCTCATTGAGATTCCGTGTGTGTCTCTAAGTTTCACGTGTGTCCTCCTCCCTCAGCTCTGAGACACTGTCTCTTTAATCTCGACTCCCAGTCCGGCTGGTCGTCCCCTGAGTGTGTCTCCTTCTGAAGAGACAAAGTTATGAAGGGCAGGCGTGACGTAAACATTTGATTTCTTGGCCCTCTGCGGCAGGAGGAGGGCATTCACTCGCTCCCGCTCTGAAGGAGAACAAACAGCTCCCTTTGCAGAAACACAGACTTCTGCTACAGTTTACAGGGGGAAATCAGGATTTGCCTTATTTTCCAGTAAAACAAACAAATAAACAAATACTTTATAAGAAAAACATATATATTTTTGATTTTCAGGTATAATATTGCTTGATATTTCTGATCATGTTGCCCATACTTTGTTTTCTTGTTTTGGCATAAATATATATTTGTAAGGTTTATGCTTAAAAGAGTTTACTTGAATCCATTATGTACAGTATAATGAACTAAAAAACTATTCATAATGTATGTCGTAATGTATTATATCTTTACATAAATCAAGTTATAAATGCCGTAAGTTACATCTGAAATTGGTTGTTTGTCATGTGTTTTTAATGCATTATACTTTCTAAAAGTGTAACAATGAATAGACAAGTATTGTAATGTATTACAACTATACAATTACTTATTCCATGAGATGCTCTACACGGCATTAAAAATACTTTTATAATGCATTATATATAAAGGCTTCAAGTAAAGTGTTACCAAACAATTTGCCAGTGTGTCATACAACATTTATTATCATATAAGTAAATTATCAAAGTTTCAGATCTTCAGAAAATTCATCCTGTTTTAAGAATGTTTTTGATTTTTCACTGAACACAATCATGAAGCGTTTTTTTTCTGAAATGTTTTAACGTTTTTAAATGTCACTACTTGTTTCAGAACTTCTAGAGGACATACAAAAGTAACATCCTCATAAAGAATGATCAAATATTAAAGTTCACATAACCAAGAACATGAACATTAACATCGTCTTGTTAGCTGGGATGACTGTGGCGTCTCTGAAAATGTAACATGACATTCATGGAAATAAACACCATATGACAGCACCTCCACGCAAGCTTAGACACTCTGCGATTGCCACTTTAAGTGTATGTTTTAATCTTACTTGCATCCTATTTACAAGCTAAGTGCTAATATACCTCTATAATGATCCTAGTTCAGAGGTGTCTGATCGAGCTAATATGTGCTGTTATTCCAGCATGCAGTGTTGGATTAGCTGAATACTAATGAAGGGTTTACGTTTCTGCCGTTCTGTTGTTTGTCACGCTAGCCTGTTTAGTGCCAACGAGCGGCTGCCAGCGCTAACACTGACGGACAAACAGATCATAGCCTGCTAATACCATGCTTTAGCGCTAATAGGCTAACCTAAGCACAAGCTTATTATGAACTGGTGGGATGTTAACTAGTCACCTAGGCATTAGCAGACAGGCAGGAGAGGTAGCATGTGTGCTAATCAGGTTAGCACAGGCCGGTGATATGAATAATCTAATTACACTGTTGCAAGACGCTGCGGGATCACCGGGCTGCCAGTGTCTCCGCTGAGAGCGCAGTCATTACCACCTCCCAATTATTTGTTTGTTTGCACACTCTTTTTCAAAAGGAGCAGTTTGAAGTTTAGCTGCGGCCCAAATCAAACAGAACCTGCGAGACTTTAACATCCCAGCCTGAGCTTATGCTAATGCTTATTGTTAATTACAAGAACTTATGACTATTAGTAATGTGCAGTCAAAGCTTGTTTGCTCCCACGTCATCCTACATTTCTCCACAGACAAAAGAGTGAACAGGAGGGGTCATGTACATTCATATGCACTGCGGTTCAACGGTTTGGGGTCAGAAAAGATTGTTATTATACTTAAAAAAAAAAAAAAAAAACTTTTATTCAGCAATGTCTGTATACTCGAATAAGTTGGCAAAACTCAAAAAATGTAAGGCAATCAGTTGAAATTCAAAGTTTAAGTAAGCAGAACTGGCAGATTTTTATTTTGTACTAAACGGTTTTACTTGTTCTTAACTTGAAATGATTGAGTACACTAATTTATGCGTTTAACTTAATTTCCCTTTCGAGGGAACTCGCGATGCGTCATCGACGCTTTGGGAACGCCCCCAGCGTGAATGCGTCTGAGCATCAATGTCAACTAGTCCAATGGAAAGAATGAGCGTCACGGGCGGGTGACGTCATGACCAGGAAGGCATAAGAGCACATCCGGTGAAACGCGGCATCAGCTTCTGTGTCTCAGCAAGCGATCTGTGTCATTTTGTCTCTGTCTATTTACTGTTGTCTGTTGCGGAAAAGGATGGAAACTAAACAAGTGTATAAACAGTGTGCTTCTCCCTGCCCGCGTTATTTAACGGGTGGGGACACACACGAGCTTTGTGTCATTTGTTTGGGAGTGGAGCATGCGGTCTCAGCCTTCGAGGGGGCTGAGTGCCAGCATTGTGAGATGCTACCGCTTCGCATGCTCCGCTCTCGCCTGTCACTCTTTGATAAAGAGAGTGGGCAGGCTCGCGATCCGCAGGGATCAGGACCCGCGTCTGCCGAGGCAGCGCGGAGAATGCATTCCTGGAGATCGCAAAAGGATCTTTCGGAGGGGTTGGAGACGGGTCCGAGGGCTCTTTCTCCTTCCTTACCCGAAATATCCAGCGCTCCCCCCCCCCGGTGTCGGAAGCACGCTCTGCGGTTTCTTCCGCCCGGGGAGAGAGCCCTCCATTACTTCATTGCTCTTCCTCCGAGGAGGTCGATGCTATGAGTTTGGAGAGTGAAAGCACACACATGGGGGAAAGAGATTCACAATTTATTTCCCCAGCATATGATGAGCTGGTGGATGTTATGTCGCGGGCTGTAGATAAATTAAAGATTGAATGGCCATCTGATAATAGGGGCGCTCGTCCTAAGAGTAAATTAGATGAGCGCTTTTTATCTTCTACTGCTTCATCTCCACCATGAGGGCTTCCATTTTTTCCTGATCTTCACAATGAGATTTCTAAATCATGGAATAAGCCATACTCATCACGACTTTTCAGCCCTCAAGTTAATATTTATTCAAGAATTAGAGGGCTGAAAGAGTATGGTTATGAGGCGATGCCCCAGGCGGAACAGAATTTAGCCAGCTATCTTTCCCCTGGTCCCGCATCGTCTCTGAAAGCCTCGGCTTTGCTCACTAGACCGCTCAAAGCCACGTCGGTGTTAGTGGGCAAAGCTTATATGGCAGCAGGTCAAGCTGGAGCATGTCTGCATACTATGGCAGTGCTTCAGGCTTATCAAGCTGACCTGCTGGGGGATCTGGATAATAGTGAGGGAGTTAGTCATGACGATATTCGAGAACTTCGTCGGGCTACCGATCTTTCTCTCAGGGCTACTAAAGAGACCGCCAGAGCAATTGGGCGGTCTATGGCAGCTTTGGTAGCTACTGAGAGACATTTATGGTTGAATCTTTCGGAGATTAAAGAAAAAGATCGTGCTTTTTTGTTAGATGCTCCGCTTGAACCTTCTGGTCTCTTTGGTGACGCAGTCCACACGGTCGTCGAGAGATTTCAGGAATCAAAAAAGCAAGCGGACGCTTTCAAAAAGTTTATCCCTCGCCGTGTCCAGCCCCCTGGGGCTGCTGGGCGTGAGCAGCCCCAGCCATCAAGCTCATCATATCGTGTGCATCAGAAAGAGAGTGTTGCGTCTCGTACACCTCCACGTGGAAACTGGAGACAGACGCAACCCTCTCAGCCGAAGTCTTCTAAGTCGAAGCCGGATCTGATGACCGCTCTTCAGGCGAAGAAGACTTCGGCTCAAAAAAAAAAAAAAGGTCCTGATGTTCATGCATCAGGCCTGTGAGGACAGCCCCGACCGAAATAAAGCGGTGAACACCTCATTATACGGTGCCCGTTCCATTTCGGGGTCCTCACGAGCCTGTTCTGCCAACCCTGCCACCCTCGGTGCTTCAGGGCGCAGCGGTCTCCAGCGAGTCGCTGATGCTATGCTGCGGCACAGCATCGGTTTCGCGCCCTCTGAGGGGGGCTTTAGAGCGGCCAGTTCAGGTAGTTCCTGCCATTATGTTTCAGGCTCCGGAATTGTCTGTCTCGATAACACCAGAGACCAGCCTCGAGACGCTGGTTCCCTTAGTAAATTTTCTGGCAGCGTGGAAGCTTCTGCCGAATATTTCTCATTGGGTCCTGCAGATTGTAGAGAAAGGATACAGAATCCAGTTTGGTTCTCGTCCTCCTCGTTACAACGGGGTGCTGCCCACAGTGGTGCATCCCGAGCAGGCTCTGGTAATGGAGCAAGAGGTAAAGGCCCTGTTAGCAAAGGAAGCTATAGAACAGGTGTACTCACCCGACAGAGAGTCGGGTTTTTACAGCCGTTATTTCATTGTTCCAAAAAAGGATGGGGGGTTGCGTCCCATTTTAGATCTTCGTCTGTTGAATCGTTCAGTACAGAAACTCAAGTTCAAGATGCTGACACTCAAACAGATCGTGACTCAAATCAGGTCCGAGGACTGGTTTGTCACGATAGATCTGAAGGACGCTTACTTCCATATCTCCATCCTGCTTCAGCACAGGAAGTTCCTAAGGTTTTCTTTCGGGGGCAAAGAATACCAATATCGGGTTCTTCCTTTCGGTCTAGCTTTATCACCCCGCACGTTCACGAAATGCGTGGATGCAGCTCTAGCCCCTCTCAGGCTTCAGGGCTTACGTATTCTGAACTACATCGACGACTGGCTGATTCTGGCGGAATCAGAGCAGTTGGCGGTTCGGCACCGAGGTGTCGTTCTCGCTCATATGCAGATGTTGGGGTTGAGGCTCAATGCCAAGAAGAGTGTTCTTTCTCCAGTACAGAGAACCACTTTCCTTGGTGTGGTATGGGATTCAGTGACGATGCGGGCCACTCTATCGCCCGTTCGTGTAGCTGCTATCCTGACAGCCACCAAAGAGCTAAAGCTAGGCCAGTCACGCACTGTGAAACAGTTCGAGAGACTGTTGGGTCTCTTGGCGGCAGCGTCCAACGTGATACCTTTTGGCCTGCTGTACATGAGACCTTTACAGTGGTGGCTAAGGACCAGAGGGTTCTCCCCGAGGGGAAACCCACTTCGTATGATCAAGGTCACGCGGCGGTGCCTTCGTGCCTTAATTATATGGAGGAAACATTGGTTCTTAACCCAGGGTCCGGTATTGGGAGCTCTTTGCCATCGTGTTACGATCTCGACAGATGCTTCCCTCACCGGCTGGGGAGCGGTAATGGAAGGCCGCTCGGTTCAGGGTCTGTGGAAAAGTCATCATCTTTCGTGGCACATCAATTGCCTGGAGATGATGGCTGTCTTCAATGCGTTGAGACAGTTTCTCCCAGACCTGAGGGGCCATCATGTGCTTGTACGAACAGACAACACATCAGTGGTCTCTTATCTGAACCGTCAGGGGGGTCTGCGGTCGCGTCCGCTTTGCAAACTGGCGCACCAGATCCTCCTGTGGTCTCTGGGGAAGGTACTCTCCCTGAGGGCAGTGTATATTCCTGGGGACCAGAATATGGGGGCAGACATCCTGTCGAGGCAGGAGCTGAGGCCAGGGGACTGGAGACTCCACCCCGAGGCGGTGGAGAAAATTTGGGACTTTTACGGCCAAGCAGAGGTGGATCTGTTTGCGTCTCAGCATACGACGCACTGTCCACTTTGGTTCTCCCTTACTCACCCAGCCCCCCTTGGGCTGGATGCTATGGTGCAGACGTGGCCGAGGCTACGTCTGTACGCATTTCTCCCTGTTGCTCTGCTCCCAGGAGTTCTGGAACGAGTCCGCCAGTACGGAATAAGCCTACTGCTTGTAGCACCACGCTGGCCGAGTCGGATCTGGTTTGCAGACCTGATCCATCTCTTAGACGGTCCTCCCTTGGAGATCCCGATCAGGAGAGACCTTCTGTCTCAGGCCGGGGGCACAATATTTCACCCTCGACCAGAGATTTGGAACCTGTGGGTTTGGCCTCTGAGGGGGCCCAACTCATAGAGAGTGGTCTCTCAGCTGAGGCTGCTGAGACCATTCTAAGCTCCAGAGCTCCAGCTACTAGGAAACTTTATGCGCTTAAATGGAGAGTTTTTTCTGTATGGTTTCACCGACATCAGTGGGATCCAGTTAACTGTTCTGTGAACACAGTACTCGAGTTCCTGCAGGAGCGCTTTACGTCAGGTCTATGTCCTTCCACGCTCAAGGTCTACGTGGCGGCCATTGCGGCTTACCACGCCCTGGTGGGGGGTACATCGTTGGGTCGAGACCCCCTGATTACACGTTTCCTTCGTGGCACATTGAGGCTGAGGCCTGCAACTCGCACTAAGGTGCCAGCTTGGGATCTTGCTATAGTACTAGAAGGCCTGTCTAGGGCTCCGTTCGAGCCCTTAGATTCGGTTTCAGAGAAATTTCTTACCCTCAAGACTATCTTTCTGCTAGCTATTTCTTCCCTTAAGAGAGTTGGAGACCTTCAGGCCCTTTCGGTTTCCCCCACCTGCCTTGAGTTTGCACCGGGGATGGTCAAGGCATTCTTATATCCGAAACAGGGATACGTCCCTAAGGTGCCGACCTTGATTCCGAGGCCTATTGTGCTGCAGGCTTTCTGTCCTCCTCCTTTTACATCTGCGGACCAGGAAAGGCTGAACCTCTTGTGTCCAGTGCGAGCACTGGATACTTATGTTCATCGGACATCTTCAATGAGGAAGTCCGGCCAGTTATTTATTTGCTTTGGATTACATAAGAAGGGTCTTCCTGCTTCTAAACAGACGGTTAGTAAGTGGATAGTCGAGGCTATTTCACTTGCATACGAGTACTCTGACCATCCGTGTCCCTTGGCGGTCAGAGCTCACTCTACAAGGGGTATGGCGGCCTCTAAAGCCTTACTATTTGGGGTTTCTCTCCAAGACGTTTGTGATGCGGCAGGCTGGTCCTCACCGCTCACATTCGTCAGGTTTTACAGTTTGGACCTGGATGCTGCCCCAGGTTCTCAGGTGCTTAGTGCTTAGTTCCAACAGACTGACACTCAGGTACTTGGAATTCTGGCATTTTGGGTATTCTCGTTCCCAAAGCGTCGATGACGCATCGCGAGTTCCCTCGAAAGGGAACGTCTCAGGTTACTACTGTAACCATAGTTCCCTGAGAAAGGGAACGAGACGATGCGTCACCCTGCCATACTTCCTGCATCCCTGTGATCGGCTTGCTTCGACTTTTTGAAGCTAATGCCGCGTTTCACCGGATGTGCTCTTATGCCTTCCTGGTCATGACGTCACCCGCCCGTGACGCTCATTCTTTCCATTGGACTAGTTGACATTGATGCTCAGACGCATTCACGCTGGGGGCGTTCCCAAAGCGTCCATGACGCATCGTCTCGTTCCCTTTCTCAGGGAACTATGGTTACAGTAGTAACCTGAGAGGATTTTCATGTAACCTCAATACGAATATTTGTATTAGTATAAACTATAACAAGCTAGCTCATTTAATGCTAACTTGTTAATTTGCTAACACGTTAACATTAGCATGGTATAGCACTTTCTTGTATGAGTGCAGATTAATAAAGCTTTATCATACTTGTTCTTAAACCAAGCCGCATGCACAACTTGTCACCATGATGGTAACTCTCCTAAAATCAACATTAACAGAAATTCTTCTAAATTAGCATAACAAAATATGAATCACTACTAAATCTCCCACTTAACATTAATCTTGCACAAAAAAAACCCCATTATATTACACATAATTTTAGTATTTACTCTCCCTTTCGAGTGCCATTGGAAAAGCATGCTGCGGGAAATAGAAATCCCAGCCCAGTTTCAGTTAAACTTAAGTTTGTCTAAATTAAAAGAAATAATTTCATAAAACTCAAAACAATGAAACAGTTCAGTTTACTTAAAATATATCAGTTATGTGAACATGAAAGAAACAGAAAGTGCGAAATTCTCATAAAAGTTTATTTGACTGAACTAATTAGTTTAATTTAAGTTTGCCCAACTCAAAACAATTATTTTGAGCGTTAGGATTTACAGTGTGCTGAAAAATCAAACCTTTAAAATCAGCCTAAGCCAGTAGCCTGGTCATAGCTGGTTTAGCAGGCTTTAGAGGTTTTAGAGAGGTTTCAGCCACTTCTTTAGATGGTCAGGCTGGGAGACCAGCTGGCCAACCAGCTAAAACCAGCTAAAACCAGCTTGGCCCACTTAAACCATCTACATCCAGCTCAAACTAGTTAAGACCAGCTTTTTAGCCATTTTTTCAGCAGGAATGCATTAAACTGATCAAAAATGTAATTAAAGACTTTGTTACATATATATATATATATATGTCCTCCTAGCAGGTTATTCAGTGAGACTGTACCATGATCAACCCAAAGTAAAAGGGGTAAAAATAGGGAAATTTGAAAGAAGAAAGGTTTGGATTCAAAATGGATAAACAAATCATCAAACCTAATTTGACAGATCTTCTCTGAAAGGATGTGAGTGATATTTTTAGGTCAATTCATTGTTTGTGGGTTAGCTCTATTACCTTCAAAATACCTAACAATGGTCTCAATGACTAGAGCGCACGCAAACTGCACCCTTTGTGCCACTTTCAACCCATTGTAGCAGGGTGTATTCTTTAATAATCATGAAATGAAAGAGTTATCAAAATTAGATCATACAAGGGTAAAATTACACATCTTTTTTTTTTGTCAAAAGTAACAGCGGATCTATGGGAGATGTTGTTGTGTTGCAGCAAATGAAATGCTATTTGCTAAACAAACATAAAATAGTTCCTAAATAGTACTTGATTAGAGGATCATTGTGTCTTTATATGTGGTTGGGGGTGTTTGGTAAGATGTGTTTATGTGTTTTATCATATGTTTAGGGTCCAAAATGAACTTTATTTTTTATCACACCTGTGTAAATGTGAGAAAAATTGACCAGGCATGAAATAAATGTCCATTTGTCTGTCAGCAACTGTCAGTCTTTTGTTCATCTAGTTTTCATTATCATGGACTTTTAGTTTGATTTGATTCATTTCCTGTGGTCTTTGTTCTAGTTTCCGCTCTCTTTAATTACAATGGCAGTTCATTTGATGTTCACACCTGTTAGTCTTTTAGTTTGTTATCATTGTACACTTAAGCTCCTTGTTTCCTCAGGTCATGGTTGGTTATTGTTTGTGTGTAGACACGCTTTTACGTTCAGCTGGATCATCTGAATTTATTTTCTTATTAAAAGAAATTAATTTGGGGATTTCTTGACTCATTTTCATCTTTGGATGTTAAGAACTGTGACACTAACCCTCATTATTATAATAAATTTGTAATTTTCCATTGAGAAACTGTCAGACAACATTTAGTTATTTTTGTCTATTTTTGTATATGGTACTAGAGATACCGTAAAAAGACTAGTTTTGTTACTTTTTTTTGTTTGGTATCAACTTTTTACATCCCTATGATAACTATTTTTACAGTGGCAAGTTTTCGTTAGGTTATTTTACTCTGGATGCATTTGAAGTTGCAATAAGAAACCAGCTATTTTTGCCTCCAGTGTTCTTTGACAAAAGAGGCTGTTGCACAGGAAAGAAAAAACATCCTCCCAACCCCAGTGTTTTGATGTGTGCCCATATGCCATTCAATGGTTAAGCGAAAGCCGTGCGGCCCTGGCAGTCCCCAGCTGTTGTATCCTGAGTAATTACCAATGCTTAAGGTGGACCACACCTTAGATAAACCCGTAATGCTCCTGTCTTTCACAAACATTCCCCCTCCAGCAAGCTCTGACTTGTTTCGCTCATGTGTTTGTGTGTTCTTGTTCAGCATCGGGTTGTGCTGTGGCTAGTTTTCTGTTTAGCCCAAGCAAACAAATCTCAATGTGTTGATCTTTCTGTGATAGCCGGTGTTGAGATTACACGAAGAGACAAAATCCTCTTCACCATCTTCTTTAGGAACCAAACCACGCAAAGACGTATCATTTACACAGCTTAAGCTTCAGAAAGGAAGCAGAATGGCACGGCTTTTTGATAAACATAGGTGAAACGTGAATGATTACAAGTGTGGGAACTCTTCTTCCTGTGTCTCACCGTTGCTCTCTGTGAACAGGTGTGCTGTAGTTGTTGGAAAGGATACCGATTTAAGCCTTACATTGTGTGTTTTGAAAAGTCTCACCACTCCCCCTGACGTCCTGAAAAGTGCATGTCTTGAGGTGCGAAGCAAATTGGATGCTAATGTTTTGACTGAGTGACGAATTCCAGGCAGGAACTTCTTAACCCTGAGCAGATCAACATCAAAAACATCAACTTGCTCTCAGCATAATGAATGGTTATGTACTAAGTCAGTGTTTTTACCTTATGTACCCCTACAGCCCCATTGGTAAATCTTAATGACATCAAGACTGGATTTGCTTCAAAAAGAAACTACAAAAAGAATCAGAAGATTACCTGTAACTCATATATTTTTTATTAATTTAGTTATTCCAAACATATATTCAGTGGAACAGAAAAAAAAAGACATTTTGAAGAATGTACTGGTCAAATTGTTCCATACAGTAAATGGGGACAGGTTCTTTAGATTTTTTAAATATTCTTCACACTAAGAAACAAAATAGTTCTTTCTAGAAATGTTCGATGAAAGGTTCTTCAGGGAACCAAAAATGGTTCTTCTATGGCACCACTGTGAAAATCCCCTTCAGGAACCTTTATTTTTATGAGTGTACACTTGTTAAGATACTTTGATTATATAGTATTTGAGACTATTGACTGCTTTTGAATTTCTTGGCAAAAAGCGGTGTGGGCGGTCAGTGACGTCCAAGCTGACCTCAAAGAACTAGCGGCGATGAAAGCTGACTGTGTCGCCTCTCGTCGGCTGGCGCTAGAACACACCAAAAGGACTAGAGGCGACTGTCAACTACCACGTGCGTTATGCGCCTGCTTGTAAGTAAATATGTCTATATGAGCAGGTAGCAATAGTCTATTTTCGTCAATCAAAAAGGGAAACTGCAGATATACAAACCCTGAACAAAGCAGCGCTAGCTTATCATTTTGAATATCAATCACGGTGATCACTTTGTTCATTCCAGTCGGGCTCATGTTATTATGAAAATATTAGTGCATTAGGTAAGATGACATAAAATTATAACAGCCTTCTGTCCGTACCTTCTTGACTTCTTTGCTCGCTTTAATCACTTTCGCTTTTATTCTCGTGCACTGACTCGTTCGCTAAGCTGAACAGCCAATCAGACGGCCCAACGGCGATTCAACATGCTCAATCGCCCCCCAACAAAAAAATAACAGACGGCGTCCGACAAGAGCCAACGGTGCAGAACACGCCAGAAAACTAAGCCGACCGACGCTCAAAAATGCCCCGATGTTGTCCGATGACTTGATGTGTCCTGGCCTCAAAATGCACTCCAATAATCTTTGCTTTATTTACAACGTATTTACAACTAGTGGCCTTTTTTTTGTGTTTTAGTTTTAGTGTCATGAGTTTTTATTTCAGTAAATGTAAATGTTTTCATTTTAGTTTTCATTAACGATGATAACACTGGTCTTCTAAAGTCATATGATAGCGTTTTGTGTGACATACTACATTTCATGGGTGTCGACTGATAATTCACCCTGATCTCATGAGAAACGTAACTAGGTATTTCGATTTCGAATTTGTATACTGTTTTTTTTATAGAGCGCTTTATACAGTACAGTTTGTTTTTAAAGCAGCTTTACTGTGTTAGATTTTTATGGAAACGGTTTGTTTTTACGAAAAAAAATCCATCCTTGAATCTAACCGTCCGTTGGGCGGAAGCGGATGTACAAAAATGCACAAATTCATTCGATTTAACCACCAAGTCGCCAAAAGGTAAACTCGTTGTGAATTGCCATGAGAGTGTGGATCTGGATGTTTCCAACTTTGATGCACTTTGAATAATGGATATTTAGGTCAAAAATAACATTTCAAAGCATTCCTGTGACTAAAATACTAAACAGTCCCCAATGACCCAATGGGTAAGCTGTCTCACAAAGGACCTTAGCACACCCCACTCATAACAGGGGCCGGGACAATGATGTCCTGCCAGACGCGGCCCTGATTCAAACGAGAAAAACAAGATTAGGGTAATATTTAGAGATTATTTATCAAATGCCAACACTGTGTACAGTATGAAGACACTTCCTTCTAACCAACTTTGTCCTGGAAGGGAGGAGACCCTTGTTTATTGAAGGATATTCCACATCCTCTCCTATGAATGCTCTCCATTCTCAAAAAACAGTTCTGTCTCGAAGCCAAACAATACCCAACAATAATTGAAAATTATAAGTGATGAAATGTGATTTGTCCGAGCACAGCAGTTGCCGCTCCCGTAGCTTGCAGCGCAATACAGCATAGCCAGACAGGAAAGCCCACAATCGACTGCAGTAAACACACAATACTCGTAGTGAGAGACGCAGCTTAAATCCTGCCGTTACCTTACCTCTATGCAGACTACCTGTTTGTTTGGCGGGTTCACCAAAAGAACATGAAAAGGAAGTGCGCTCTGTGAATCGACCCGGGTGAACAATTGCCACTCGATTCTGGTTTAATGTGTTTTTGTTTCGTTAATCGTCGCCCTAATCCAAACAGAGGATCCAGACAGGGCCCACCCAGGTGAGAAGGGTGAAAGTTATAAAGGAAATAGATGCAGCTGCCTACTTCTAGAAATGACAAAGATAGCACAATAGGCGTGTGTGTACACTTTTACTATGGGAATCCTTGCTGCTCAAAGCCCTGGGCTGCTTTGACAAATAGTTTGCTTGTTTGCGATTGTGCGTGAATGAGTGACATAGACATACAGGGGTGGAGGCCGTGAGCCAGTTCTCGCTATTATCTGCTCCTTTGCTATTTGATGTCTCGCTTCCTTTCGGCTTCCAGGCCTCTCGTGTTGGGCTAGATCCAAGGTTTTCAATCAGGGGTCCTCAAGGGAACTCGAGGGGTCAGTGGACGGATATATAAAGTATGATTTTCTTAAAATATAAACAAATATTCTATCAAAATGTATTTCTAAATAAGAGACAATAGCATCTTTCACACAGCAATCCCGGTAAATTACCGTAAAATTGCCAGAACGACTTTACCGGTAAATTAAAAAAAATGTGCTGTTCACACAAGCAACAGCGTTCTGGCTTTTTACCGGTAACAGCCCATCACACATCAGCTCCAAAATACCGGTAAACTTTGTGATGATGTCATTAAACAGAATGTTACAACTTCCCTTACTGGTAAATTGCCAGAACCAATTTACAGGTATATTTTAAAAGGTCCTGTTCACACATGATCTGTTACCGGTAATTTACCAGTAAAAACTGTGTGTGTGAAAGGGGCTAATAAGAGTCAAAGAAGGTATTGTTTGTTGAATTATTATTATGATCTTTTTAAAGTGTCATTAATGAAGAATTTGTTTTTTTTATAACCTGGGTTCCTGGGTTGAATGAAAGTCTGAATAGGTTTTCAAAACATGGTCTACATCATTGCATTTATTTGTTTATTTATGAGTTAATGCAAAATACTGAATGTAATATTCTATATATATGGAACGTATGCATCTTATCAATTTAGTTTAAATTAATTAACTATTATGACTGACAAACCACAGAATGACAGTCAAAAAAGAAAGAAAAAAAAGAAATATTTTTTGAATGTGGAAAGGACCTCACAATAGCTACAATTATGTAAATTGAAATGGAATTGTTATGATGAATAAATGTTTTGAATGACATGCCCTGAGAGGCTTTTGCATCATTTCTACATTTAAAAATTAAATATATATATATATATATAAATTAATTACTATGCCCACAAATTCCACATCAACAATTATAAATAAACTTGATATAATTAAAATAAATAAACTTTCTCTTTTAGACCACTATCACCAGTAATAAAGAATATGACTTAAAAACAAGTTCAGATGTGTCAAAGCTATAGTCATGTGGGCAAGTGTTGATACATGGAGCAGTTGCACTGAGTTTGAGTCCCGACTCGTGGTCCAATTTAATTTCCTGGTCCAATTCCCCTCTCCCATGATTTCCTGGTTGTCCTCCTACTGTCCAATCTAAATAAAAGGCAACCAGCCCCAAAATGAAAAAATCTTAGAAATAAATCTTACAAATATTGATGTAAATGAGATTAAATGACATCTATTATCAAGAGGAAAACTAAGGTATTGAAGTTAGGTCAATGTCTTACAAAATCCTGTAAGCTGTTGTACACACTTATTTGAAAAAAAAAGCATCAAGTGCAAGTGCTGTTACTTTGCTTTCCATCGATTGTTAACACAACTGAAATTGTTTAGTCGCACACCAGTAGAAGAATTCTGTCCATTGGGGCAATTCAACACACTACCTTTCCAACACTCAACCCAACACATAATCTCTCACAGAACTGTAAATCGCAGCTATTTGATAATCACATATTACATTCCACTCAAAACTCTGTAATGACTTTCATTCTCGTCAATGATTGCTGGAGTTCTGTCTTGATTGCCACCTGATTTGAGTGGCAGTCTTCATGGGGGAGGCCGATAAACATCTTCTCTCTGGGCGGCTCTGTTTCTGTTCATTTTCTGCAGTGACTCTGAAGGTGTTTGTTTGGAACATGCAGCCAGGATACGGTAGAGCCACCATACCTCAAATTCAAAGGTAGGTAGATCAAAGACCTCACATTTGCAGGGAACGTCTGAAGACGATAGAGCTGCAGGCATGCACGGGCCAACCTGCAGTAGCACCTGAGGAAACAACACGATTGTGTGATAAAAGCCTGGTGGTGAGGAGTTGAAGACTGCCCTCTGCGTGTCGTGTGTATTCGAGAATTGACCCTGCTTTGCGATGGCTATCATTGTGTGTAGGCTGTAATGATTGGATTTGCAATCTGTTGGGTTCTCTTGTGCAGAAGAAAAAAATCTGCTTTTCTACTTACACTCTAAAAAATACTGGATTGTTTCAGTCCATCTCTGGGTCAAATATGGACAAACTTGGCCGTTGGGTTAAATAACATTTTTAACCCAACATTTCGGTTTGTCCATATTTGACCCAAAATTGGGTAAAAACAACCCAGCATTTTTTACTGCTATGGAAAGTGATGGGAAAGGTAGAAGCCTACTATCTTAAAAAACCCACAAAATGTACATCCAAATGAAAAATCCATTGTACAGTCAACATTCACAATGAAAACTTAATTTTGACCAATACCAATGTGCTTCCCCATGGCGTCCTGAGTTTCCCACTCGTAATTACATTGTAGTGGTGTTCATGTGCGCTCATCTAGAAACTATGATCATCATGGCATGACTCAAAGAGCTATAACTGCCTAGTTTGGCTGTTTGGTGTTTGGCTGTAGATTTGGCACCTTTTCTTGTGGAACAAGAGTTCCCAATAAGTGTTTCTGCGTGTGTGGGTTGGTGAAGGTCTAGCTGGATTAGAGCCGCTCTGCTCTGATTGCTCCCACCTGTCAACAGGGTTAACCTCCCGCTTCTGTTAGGTGCACTTAGCCGTGCAAAACTTTCAGCTCTGACAGGCAAGCAGCCCTCGATCTGCCCTACCCATACCCCATCCAGACCTGCCCCCCCAACAGTCAAACCCTAGTCAGCCCAGACTCTACATCTACCATTTCTACAGGCCTGGACACTATATCCACTAATGGAATTAAATAAATCTTGAGCCTCTTCAAAGGCATAAAACCTCTTGCAAATTCCAAGCATTAAAATTGAGAAGGCTAACGCTTTTTTTTTTTTGTGGCCACAAAGATTAATTCCAGCCCACTCGTGGCTTTGCTACAGCCTGTGTAACACCAAGTACCTTGCGATTGCGCTGTGCTAAAAGATGCTGCCATTCGGTGGTATTTTTAGACCTGGTTGCTTGCAAAGGTACCGTCTTTCTAAAGCAGTCCATACTCGAGTAGATGACCTCATGTCAAATTCTGTCCTATGATTCAGCAGCCACGATTCCCAGGGGATTTATTTTTAAAAACTAGCATGCCTCTTTACTTTGTTGGGTAACACCAGCATTACCTCCCCTGCGTAAACCTTGTGCGTTATCGCTAGATGCATTTATCTTCAAGTTAACCCTAGATCAGTGGAGGGATTGGGAAGGGAAAATAGATTGGCATCTCTCTGTGTGGTCCAGAGTGAGTCTCTGTGCAGCTGCCTGAGGGAACTGCACCTCTGCACGCTTCACTACCTCCACCCCCTCCTGCTCAGCCCCCGGCCGCATGAACCGGCCCGTCAACAGGAAGCCAGTCTCACCTAAGCCTCTAAGGATAAAAAAAATCTGCTCCTGATTTGAGACAAGTTTTTGCAGTTCTCTTCTAAATTATTCTGCAATACGAAAAGGTAATGCTAGTCATTGACGTTAGCTGTTTGTAAGGGTAAATCAGAACTCAAGAGTTCTAGGGTTAACTTGAAGATGAATGCACCCAGCAATAATGCCCGTCTGTTTACACACTGAGTACATTGACAGGTACAGTAATAACCCAGCTATAATCGTTTCCCAGCCTTGGGCAAGTTAGTTCTTTGGGTTACTTGGAATCATTCTGATTTGGCATTGTAAAAACCCTAATGTTAATATAATGAACTGTTTTGAGTAGGGTAAAGTTAAATTAAACAAATTAGTTCAATCAATTTAACTTTTATGAGTATTTAGAACTTTCTTTTTCTTTTGAGTTCACAAAACCAAGTTTTAAGTGATCTGAATTGTTTTATTGTTTTAAGTTTTTTGAACTGGTTTCTTTTAATTTAGACAAAATTAAATTTAACTGAAACTGGACTTGGATTCTCATTTCCCAGCATGCTTCTTTTTTTTTTTTTTTTTTGCTATGGCACTCAAAAGGAATGCTAAAATCAATAGTTATATAATGTTTTTTTGAGTAAGATTAACGTTAAGTGGGAGAATTAGTGTTTAACATTGTCCTATTTCAATTTAGAAGAGTTTCCATTATGTGTGTTTTTTTTTTTTACCATCATGATGACGAGTGGAGCATGAGCATGGTTTGAGAACAGATATATGTTAAATGTTCTTTATTGCCGTACCCATTCACCAATTGCTATGCTATCACAGCATTGTGTTACCAATTGGCAAGTTAGCATTTTCTGACTTACAGTAGCTAGTTAAAGCTATAGCCAAGTTCTCACTACTAAAAATATTTAAGTAGCGATTGCATGATCATTTATTTTAAGTTAAGCGCAATTAAAATAAGAATCTGCCAGTTCTGCTTACTTAAACTTTGAATTTCTTAACTTACAATTTTTGATGTAAATGATTCCCACACAGCAACATAGTGTAGGCCCAGATCCGGGCCACATCTGGTACATGTGGATTCAACGCATACAAGATGTGGGCCGCCACTATGTTGCTGTCTGGGTTTCCTTCAGTTTTTGGAGTTTTGCCAACTTATCCGGGTTTACAGTGTGTACATTATTTGTAATTACAAATTACAAATAATGTCATGACTTTTTTTTGTAGTGAACACCTTACACTTCCTTTTTTAAGACCAAAGCAGTTGAGGTGTCAATGAAGGGGTACTTGAGCTTTACTGATAGGGGATGTGGGGGTACCCGTGGCAAAAAAAAAAAGAGTTGGCTAACAGACTCATGCTATCAGTTTCACAAGTGGAAAGGTACAGGTATATACAGTACTTGGTAGTTTTAGTGTGCATGGTTTTCATAGATATTACAGAGCCACAATGTTTCCACTTTTAGGGGGGAATCGACCTATGACTTGCATACCTGGAGTTGTCTCTGCACATTCATCTGGGATAGGAGAAACTAAACTTAAACTTTCATAGATTTCAGAAACCAACTACTGCTAACTGTAATTGCATGCTGAAAACGTATTACATTCAAACTATATTCTTTTTTAAATGTCTTTCTACATCATGTCTTCTCATATTTTGTCATGGCAGGAGTAATTGGCTTCTTAGAAAACTCGGACACAAGAGGAAATGTTAGCAAGGCCAAGTCCACCTGGCGAGCAGCTCACACTTGCCCGATAAGCAGGAGAACTGTGGGATAAAATTGTACGTAGTGTGATTTTTAAGCACCTGAGCATTGCCGAGAAATGACTCGCTCCTTGTCTTGGATTTGATCGGCGTAATGAGTTTTCGACCACCAGCCTAAGCCACTCAGATAGGGGGACAATTTTTAACGTCTAATCTAATGCAACTGGCTGTGCTTTAGAGCCACAGCATTCTCATTTACATACCACTAAGCCTCTTTGAAAGCCCTGAGTGCAGCAGAAAAGATATCTGACCTCTGGATGGGCCACAAAAATTGCATTGGCCTCCTCATAACATGGGGATTAATCACACATATGATTACACATTAAATTACCTGGGCTGTATGCGTTTGTGCTGTGCTTTGGTGTCAGCATGTTAAGGGTTTTCAAAAAAGTTCGTTGCAACTACTTCATAAAAAAAAAAAAAAATCCTTGTAACCAATTGGTTTTTGACTGATACAGACTGACATTCTGCCTGGCTTACCCTTTTCTTTACAAAAAGGACAGATTAAGACAATCCGTTGCAAGCCACCTCGACTTTGCAAGGTGCTTTAGGACTAAGAGCAAAGAGGATTTCTCTGGTGCTTCTGAGAAGATGCTGAGGAATCTCGCGGCATTAGTTTTGCCCACCTGGAAGTGCACACCAGACCACACCAACCCTGCCCTTTGTTTACTAGCTTAGTGACCATCATCCCCAGCCTTGATAAAAACAACCCCGATATAGATATCACTTAGCAGCAGTATGTTTTTCTCTCTCAAACACACACACACACTCAATTTTAGAGGAATGTGTAAGATTAGAGCCCACTTTTGGCCTCGTCCCTTGTCTCATTAGAAACCCACACTTGAGTCAGACGTCCCACATCAAAGAGCAAAAGCTCATGCAGGATCTAATCCAAAGATTGCAGAAATCCCTCTCGCCCTTATCAGCAGCACCTTCAACACATAAACCCAACTCATTCGGGTGTTTACACACACAAATCATCCAACATTTAAGTCACTTTCTGATGTAAGCTGATTTTTTGCAAAACTTGTCGTTTTTGTCACATTCGCCCGGATATCGGATGATGACAGATCAGACAGGTAGAATGGATTTTAAAGTTGTATAGGGATACGTTAATACATTGAGAGTTGGTTGTCACCACTGCATCTCTACAAACATATGTTTTGGCCCCTTGGTCCTGCGAATGTGGACTGGCATAGGGTTTATGACTGCGAGGAAGCGCCGTTGGTGACATTAATGGGCAGTAGTATTGTTTGGCTTGCTTGATTTATTCCCTTTGGGCTAATGTTCTTGAGACAAGGCCTGCTGCTCCTTTTTCTCGGCCCCCTCAAGAACAAAGTGACAGCTGCAAGACTTGCCACGGCCTTCATGTCAACACAACCTCTGAGCAATGACAAGCTATTCCAAACGAGGCTTATACAGCAACTGTGTCACATAATCCAGGCATTTTTTACAAGAAGATAGTGGGAAATCAAGTAAGAGTGATAGTAAACAATCCTAACTCATCCTGGCCTCTCAATAACAAACCAGTATTTATGGCCTTCAACAACCCAATCTCGTGGAATAAGAGAAGAACCAGACGGCCCCAGACCAATCTGTCGAGGTGACCCGTGTGCCCGCTGTCCTGTGCCAGTCGGCCATTTACCCCGCACTCAATCAACAGTTTATCTCACACACTTACCCCCGGCCAGGCAGATGGCAGAAGAGCGAGCCAGCCTCACACCAATAACCGGAATAGTAAATGAGTTCGCTGTATGCACATGGCATTAGTGTCTACTTGACCTGTTTGGAAAGTTTCACCATATTCTCACCAATCGAGCCAACTTTTGCCCACTGAGGAGGTGTTTGTGGGAGCAGTTGGGGGGGCCCGACAAAGGGGGTCTGTAAATAAATATTCTTTGGAAGGAGTCAAAGCCTCTAAAATGGCTTTTGTTTCTAGAGGCCAAGTGCCCACTAAGCCGAGAATCGCTCAATACAATTTGTTTTTTAAAGTGATGAAGATATTGTTGCCCTCCAGAAGGCAGGAGATGTGTGATGTTTCCAGGAGGCCATATGTTTTTTCGGATTCCTCCTCTATAGCAGACCCTGTAAGAAAACACGGGGTAAAACTCACATATGAGCTACTTCTAAATAATATAAAGGTTTTGTTTGGTTTTGTCTGAGGAGCGAGTTTTGTTTAAAACCATTTTGCTTGGGTTTGTGACTAACGATAAATCACGTAAGATCTTTATTAATTATTTTGTGTTTCCCTTATGAAAGAAATGTCTTTAGGCCCCACTACAGAAATGACTTGATGTTGAGGCTGTAATGCATTGTCAATTACTTGAACGTCTCCCTGTAACATGTAAACACACACAGACACACACATACAAAATAATTAAATAATGCAATAATAACATTTGTTACATCTATTTAAATGACATTACATACATTTATAAAAATGGTAACACTGTGTAACAATACGCTTAACTCTTCATTAAATAATCAAATAGTTGCAATATCAAGAAAATGTAACTATTTAGTTGACTTTTTTTCTCACAGCTGTGAGTTTATATCCTGCAACTTTATAACTCACAATTGCGAGAAAAAAAGTCAGAATTGCGCAATATAAACTCGCAACCAATTGTGAGGACAAAAAGTCAGAATATCTTTCACATTTTTTTTTTTATTACGTGGCAGAAACATGACACACTTTCACATTTTAGAAGTACAGTTAAGTAAAGTGTTTTCTTGAAAGAGATCTTTAATATCCTAGCTTCTAGTAGACACTCTTTGTCTCGGGTGAATCCTGGGATGATTTTTGAACTCATCTATTTATTAATTTATTAAAATAATTCAGTTTTGTCAGGAAACAATTCAATAGCCTTTTTAGTCTCTTAAACTATCTTGAAACATAAAAGTAAGACATGAAATCAAACGGTACAGTTAAACTCAGTCAAGTGTGTCCAAACTTTTCATCGGTAGTGTAATTATATTTGAGTTTTTATGAACTAGCAATCAGTTCAGACTTATAAAATGCTTGTGAATGATTTATTTCTGTATGTTATTAAAATAGGAAACGTGGCATTGTTTGATTCAGTTGGAATCCAATATATTAGTATTGACCTTCCTTACATGTGGAACTAAAATAATGATTCAGCGACCAATTGCCGTGTCTCCCAGAACACACACACACACACACATGTCGGGCGGGACAGAGACTTCCCTCACACACACACACACACACACACACACAGTCTCATTCAAACTCATCTTCAGCGTCTGTCAGGAGAGAGATAGTTTGTGAGCACTTGGCTGAAGAGGTAATTACACTTATCTTTTGTCAGTCTTTGTCTCAGTGCAACCGAGTCTGCTTGAGGAACAGAGACGTGGACTCTTTGTGCTGGGAGAGGGACCCGGGGCCGCGCCGGGCCCCACAACACTCCACCTGCCAGCTGTTCCCGCAGGAGCCCGTCAGCACGCTCAAGCCTATCACAGCCATCGCTCGCCGACACACACAATAGACCCGTTTACTGGGGCTGAGGCTGTCTCCCCTGTTTAATGACTATGGGAAGAAAGCTGGGGCTACTGTACCGGTTCCTCATGGGTAATCTTTAAATGAACTTTCCAGCCCTCTCTGTAGACTGTATGCCTGCAAAATATAGTCGGAGTTTAGTCAATGAAATTCACTGAAAACCCAGAAAAAAAAAATTGTTAATTTTTTTGTGTGTGTTTTAAGCACTGTTTTAAGCATACGATTTTTATTTTTATTTTTTATATATATTTTATTCAGTTGTTATGCTATGTCCTCTGTAGAGGACACCAGGGTAATAAAAAACATAGAATAAAAAGACATGAATAGACAAAATGTTTTTTTGATTTTTAAAATCACAATCAATTTTTAGGATTTTGGATTTTACATACCAAACTTTATATAAAGATGATTCTCAACCATGTTATGAAAGATATAACAGAATGAATGAATGAAAAGTTTTTATTTCGAACATGTAGAAAAAAAAAAAAAACCAACAAAAAAAAAATAAAAGAAAAAAAAAATACAATCATACTAACAATTAATAACAAAAAATAATTAATAACAAAAAAAAAAAAAATTTTTTTTAACTTATACATGTCCGAAAAGGAGTAGGAAGAAGCATAAGCTTATTCAATCCTACCCCATCTCCACTACTTTTTAATAATTAATTAGCTAATTAACCGGTTGACCGAACATTTTGATCTATTTGTCTCTACACACCAAAAAAAACAAAACCAACATACATATTTACCTATGTTTATACACATCTTCAATAAAAAAATTACATAAGAAAATAAATAAAAAATAATAATAAAAGAAAAAATGTTAATAAACTATCACCTAACTAATAACCTTCATCCTCTCTATACCTTGCAAATATCATATTTTTACAATGCTTTTTAAACTGAGTCATACTTGGGCATTGTTTAAGTACTGAACTTAATTTGTTCCACAACTTCACTCCACATATCGAAACACAAAAACTTTTTAATGTTGTGCGGACACATAATTGTTTAAAGTTGCTCTCACCCCTAATATTATATCTCCCTTCTCTATTAAAAAACAGTTGTTGAATATTACCAGGGAGTAGATTATTTTTTGCTTTATACATTATTTGTGCTGTTTGAACATAAACCAGATCAGTAAATTTCAATGTCTTGGATTTTAAAAATAATACATTTGTGTGATCTCTATAACCAGCACCATGAATCATCCTTATGGCTCTTTTTTGCAACATAAATACAGATAATAGTCTGCATCCGTAAGTATTACCCCAAACCTCCGCACAATAGTTTAGATATGGTAATATCAGTGCACAGTAAAGAATGTGGAGTGATTTGTAGTTCAGAACATGTTTCGCTTTGTTCAATATTGAAATACTTCTTGAAAGTTTATTGTGTACATGTTTTATGTGAGATTTCCAACATATTTTGTCATCTATTATCACTCCAAGAAACTTATTTTCATTAACCCGTTCTATGTCCACCCCATCTACCTGTATCCGAATTTGTATACTCTTTTTACAGTTACCAAATAACATGAAGTTAGTTTTATTAATGTTTAATGATAATTTATTTTTATCAAACCATCTTTTTAATTTATACATTGCTGAAGTAGTAATCTCCTCTAGTTCCTGTAAATTCCCCCCAGAACAAAAAATATTTGTGTCATCCGCCAATAACACTAGTTTTACTGTCTTTGTAACTTTGCATATATCATTTATATATAACAGAATGATTTGATATACCATTTTGCTTCATGCAATATGTGTGTAAAATAGCCATAAGCGTGTTTTCCCATTTTATACAATGTACCTATACATTGTATCTTTGCATGTTAGTGTTTTCTTGGGGCAACATGTAATGAAAAAAAGAAGCGTAATAGTAGGAGTAGTAATTTGCAAGAATAATATCTAATATTTCATAGGAATATTGAAATATAATTACTATTCACTTGTTGTGTCTCCCAAAATCCCTGATAAACATGATTTAAGTTACTCAGATTTAGATGATAATTACAAAATATTATCATATTTCCATAAGAGTGTTAAATTTGATCACTAAATTAATGTTAGTTGTTATATATTAAATCCATTAAATGACCTACAATCCATTTCAAATACAGATATTTTGAGGAAAATTGCTTTTTTCAGACTAAATTATATTTTATAAAGTCTATTTGTGATGTTTCTGATCAATAACAGTGGAGATGTCCAACAGAAACTGACTTTCACAAATAAACCAACCTTGAGAATTATTCACCGGAGTAGAAAAATCTGACATTTTCATTGGTTTCATTGATTTTTGAAATGATCTATGTCGATTCTTTGGAGCTGTATCTCCTTGTGAAAGTAAAAGGCATAAAGGGTTTTGATTTTACCTTTACTGGCACAGAAAATAGTGCCTTTTGTTCCCGGTCATGCCTTGAAAACGACTGAATGGCTTCTGCTTAGGCCACTGATTAAAATACACAATCATTCATCTCTTTATTCATATAAACAACTCCTCTCCCTTTGGAGTCTTCGGTCAGGCCATTTTCACAGCAATTTCCAAATCAATGCAGAAAACCTTCGGAATGAAAATATCTTTTTATCTCAATTGTCTCATGAACTGTGAGCGACGGATTCGTTCATCTATAGTTCGGCATCTGTCGTTCTGTTCGTGTTCACACTGATATCATACAGTGAAATGACAAAAAAAGTTGTTTTTTATACAGTAAAGATGTTTATATACTCATAGCAATAATCCCCTGTAGATTTTATCCATATTAATTATGCTATATAATGCGCTTTATAGTCAAGTGTATGTTCTCATATATTCCTTTATAATATATTATAAAAAATGTTTCATAGTGCAGTGGTTGTGTTATGGATATAATGGATTATAAGTGTAATAACACATTAATAACACCTTTATAACACTTTGCATTTATATAGGTCAAAACAAGTGTTGATGTGATCAAAAATAAGTTCTGGCATACTAGATTATAATGTTTATAATGTACTTAATTAGATTAGGTTGCAGAAAATGGCCGTATTGTCACGCATTTCTTCATTAGCGACCTAGAAGTTGTGCAGAATCTCTTTTCATTTTTACATTACATCTTTGTTTTCCGTTTGTCAGAATCCTTGAACTTTCTCGTTATTTCCAGGTAAAAATTAAAAGCGAATGTTTTTCAGTTTTGAGACTGTGTTAACTTACGGATGCCACCGTAACATAAAGTCGAATGTCGACTTGACATTGAAAAATCAACAACATGTTATTTCACAATGTATTCAAATGTGGAATTTTAGCTTTTAATAAGGAACTGAAATGAGAATGTCGGCATATTTTACATATTTGATAAATTTGACTAAATGTTTTCTTTCATTAAGCTATGTTATGATACTTTCTTTTGGGCATTGTATGCTCACTGGTCTTGTTTATCTGAAAATCATGTACACTGGAAAAAAAATGGTGCAGAAACAATTTTCGATCAGAAATTGGTGATGCTCCCCCTTTTCTGCAGTGTTGGTTCTTCAAAAACATAAAGCCTCTGTTAAAGTATCATAAGCCATGAACCAAACAGACCAGCTACGAGGTGAATCACAACATTACAAACTTTGATTTGAAGCAAAAAAGTTTTTTAATAATCGGACAAAAAGTAAAAAAAAGGTACAAGACTGTGAGCTTAACGGCTTTAGTGAGGGAAAGAACTACAATCCCATGAAGCATTGCGAACGGCATAATCGATGTAGAAATATAAAACTACTGTTAATTATGTATATAAAAACAATATTTTTAAGTTTATTGCAAAATATGCATAAATATTCAAATATATAAGTATTTTGAGAGCGTCAGGAGAGCGTCATTCGCAGTGGGCGGAGCTAAGTAGATCTTTTTGGCAGGTTTTTGCTCGTTGCGACTCTGATTGGTGGAATTTTTTGTATAGCATCATGGGTAATGTAGTTTTTCACCACAAACTCCTGCAGTAAATACAATTATTTAAAAAATAGGCTGAAATCATGTAGGCTGATGGCTTCAACTGAAGCAAATAGCATCGGTTAACCACAGTAGGGCTGTCTTTACAGGTTTATAATTTATTGTTCAAAATCGATTTCTCTATTGAGAGAATGAACATTTTTACTTCCGGAAGCGACTATTACAAAAACAAAAGTGTCAAGTAACACCAAATTAAACATACAACTTTGAAGTAGAAAGACTGAAATAATATTTCCTGCAAAACAAAGTCCAATAACCGTTTAATTTACAACCTCAAAAACTTATTTTAGAGTGTACACTGAAAAAAACAAAACAAATTGGTGTAGGATTTACTTTGCTATACAATTTCACAAAAAAATGTGCGACACATTGAATTAAAAAGTGAAATTTTTGAAGTAGAAAAACTGAAAGAGTATTTTCTTGTAAAATGTATTTTTCCAGAGTGTGTATTGGTTGCTTATGTGATTGTAATGTGGTGTTTTCGAGACGTTACTCTGCTCATTTCCTCTCATTACCCCAGCAGCTCTGGACCATCAATTATGCAAGAGGAACAAATTTTGAATTTGACACCGATTGGGCCAGTTCGAATTTTCAAAATACATCCCCGTATGAATAATTGAGGGTGCAGGTTCAATATGTGATCAGCAGACCTTACTGATAGACAAGGGGAGTTAATCTGCAGAGCTGGACGCCACCAAGGACACCAGTTATATCTGGAAAACATGACCTCGTAGCAAAACACCAGATAATGTCGGGAATCCGGCTGTATTTTACCTGTATAATATGTATAAACAACATGAACATTTGCATATTTGTCACTAATTAAATACGGTAACACTTTAGTCTAGGGACCAATTCTCACTGGCAGTTTATTAGCATGTATATTACTAGCAAATTGGCTGTTTATTAGTACTTATAAAACACATATTAATGTCTTATGCTCTTCATAAGAATTGTGTAGGTTTTAATGTAGTTGGTTTTAAAAATTGATGTTATGTGTTGTTGTTGTATTGTTTGTTGAGCCTTTGTCTAAAGACAATTTTCTACTCCTGTGGGGATAGACAATAAAGTTTTTGAATCGAATTGAATTCTGCATGATCATATTCTACATCCCTTAATCCACCCAAAACCTAAACTTAACAACTGCCTTACTAACTATTAATAAACAGTGATTATGAGTTTATTGAGGAACTAGTCATAGTTAATAGTTAGTTAACAGTGAGAATTGGTGCCTAAACTAAAGTGTGACCTTAAAAATGTAGAATATTAATAAATGTATATTACGACATATGATGAACGTGCGTATATCACTATTTCTAAAAAACATTTACATTCCCAGTCCTTCAGTGCAACAAACACATTTTTACGAATACAAATATTAGACTCTAATTTAATATGAGGTCATAAAAGCTGCATGTATATTCATTATAAAATAATAAAAATTTGAGAGGTTTCACATCGCAGAACATTTATAAAAAAAAGTAACTAAATATGAATTAACATTAAACATGAAAAGCAACCACAGATATAATAAATCATGATACTTGATTCATTAATACAACTTTATGTTTTTTTATTTATAACACAATATTACACATGAAATGTGGAATTGCTCATCTGCTTTAATATATTATACTCTTTAAAGACAAAGTCAGCTATTATAAAGTTGTTTGACTATGATAGCAATTATTTACAAAATCAAACTAATTACAATGGCTATTATAAGCTAGAATAAATGTCTTTATAATGCAATATACACTGTAAAAGGTGGAAATGTGAATAGTTGTGACTTTAAGGGTCTATTGCCACCTCTTATAAATGACTTTTGTTAGTGTAACCCAATGTATTGGTTGATTTAGTTATTATTTTTGATTCCAATACAAGTAGTTGATTTAGATTTGTATTGGTAACACTACTGTATACAGTATAAATGACTAGCAAACTGGCAAAGGCAGTAGCTAAACAGTTTGTTAGTAGTTTTTTTTTTTAATAGATGTAGGTTTTTTTTATTGTAAGTGGTGAATAAAAAACGACTTCTACATTGCTGGCTGAATTATTGTGTTTTGCCTTTGTAGGGCAGCAATGTTTACTTCAGCTTTTGGAAAAGTTGCTTTCTGAAAGCAATTGAATAAAATAATAATTTTACTCATTCAGTCGCCTAATCCATAGCCTGTCATTTCTCCCAATCTAGTTGACGCTTTTATTTTGGTGTTAAAGTCGGCATGAAATGAGTTGCGCTAGTCTTTTCTTCCCTATTGTGACGTGTATATTAAGTGAAACGCTTCTGGAACAAGAAGAAATGTAGGGCGGGGCTTGATTTTGTCAGTGGGGAATTGATTTGATGGTGGTGGTTTGCTGTGATTGGTGGATCTGATGTGATTGACAGGTTATAGCCCCGCCCTCGTCATCAGAGAAGAGATGAGCTGATAGAGGGAGGGGAAGTTATTCTGATCCGAGATTATGAGGCACATACATTACAAAACAATACCGATGTGCATGGATAAATCATTGAGAATAAACACTGCAATAACAAACATGAATTGTCAACTTTGATTTCATGGTGACTTTACTAAAGCTGAGGTTTGGAGGGTGTGGCTGATATGGGGGCGGGGCCTGATCGAGTCGGATGAGGCTGTGGGCGGGGGTGCGTGAGTTTGACTGAACATGCGGATTAACCGTAATGGCTCAAACTCAAACTTCTCTCATCTCAGTCTTTTTAGTAGCTCTCGATGCGGATAACAAACATCCTCAGGGCGGACAGTGTGATTCATGCGCTGTCACCTTGTGTTCCCCGCTTTGGCACGCAGCCTAATCTTTTAATTGTGTATGAGTGAATTCCCTCACTGACAGAGGAATGAGGCGTTTGGAGAGATATTAAAGTTGATTCAAACAATGTCGTGGTAGGCTGTCAATGAATGCTCAGGGTTACGGCGTGTGAAAAGGAATTGTCGTCTTCCTGTTTTGACAGTTTGGAAGTGACAAAGTTGCTAAATGGTGATTGAGATGTTATTGTGCGGTCGAAGTTTTAGCGTTTGTCGTGTGCTGCTCAAGGACACAAATAAATGAAATGCACGATGGAAAATAGCTCTGGGAAATTCATTACAATCTGGGAAATGTAGTGCAACTGTGTCCATGTTTTTCTGTATATGTTTACTGTCTGCCAAATGTGCAACACAATTAAAAGGTGCAAAAGTGGCAAGTTTCCAGTGACAAGTTATTTTCCTTTGGAAGCTTGTTTCCGCCATGGAACAATAATAATAATATGCAATTCTGACCTTTTTTTCTTCGAATTTTGAGATAAAATCACAATTGCTTCTATAAGCTTCCATAATTTCCAATGATCCAAAATAGAAAACCATTATTTTAAATTTTAACAATATTTCAGAAAATTTTATTCCATTTTTGATCAGATGAGTTCAGCCTTGAGCATAAGGGCTGAACATCAAACATCATTTAGGTTGTAGAAGATTCAATAGATCGGCACAATCTGGCATAATTTATTGGTATTCAAGAACTTGAATTGGCTCTTTGAGGGTCTGTTTTCACGACAAAGTTTTCAAATAAAAATGTAAAGCTTTTAATGCGTTTTGGTCGTTCATTTACACGACAACGGCGTTTTGGGGAAATCGTCTCAGTGTAAACTACAAAAACGTGAATTTGTGAAACGATGGCGTGCATCACGTGTTCGGTCTATAGGCGCGTAGTGTTTCTTTACAAAGTGACGTCGCCACCTACTGGCCTGGCATGAATAATACAGCGTTTTTAGTTATTTTCACTGATCCGTGTGAACGGGGATCGTTTTGATAATGTTGTCTTCTGTTCGCAGCAAACGCGAAAAACGCAAAGGAAAAACGTTTCCATTTTTAGTTCGTCGTTGTCATCTAAACATACCCTAAAATGCAAAAGGTGTGCTCTGCCGCACAACATGTTACATAGTTTATGACACTGTTCTCCATAATTTGATGAATTTCTCCTACCACAATGGCTAGAATATATACAAAAAAGTAAGTTCATAATGTTAAGGTGCAATTTATGATGAGTTGATAATATTGACAAAACAAGGTGTGTTTGTGCTGGAAAGACAACCGGCTACGTCCGAAACAACATACTTTCTGAGTAGGTACTACATTTGAATTTGAATTTACTTTGAGGTCATTAAAGAAAATTAGGTTCTATATAATATGAATATGGGTAGTATCAATGAAATTCAGATGTACTATCATGTTTTTTGTCACGTGACCTAACAGCATCAGTTGCATCGCTTCACTTCATTTTTCATTCATTTTGGCTCCTGCGATGGGTGGGGGGGCGTCCCATCCCTGTGCGTTGAGCCGACCAGATGAACCAGTTGTTTCCAGTGCTGACGGTCTTGTGCCATCTGCTCTGCATCCTCCACAGCAACTCCATGTTGTTGGAGGTCGCTCGCAAGGACGTCGAGCTATCGGGTGCGGGGTTTACCTCATGGTCGTCTCTAGCCTGCGGCCCTCGGATCAAACTGGAGAATGGCTCTCGTCGGATGGTCAGGAGGGAGACGGAGGACATGGCCGAGCCAGCGGATGCGAGCCAGGATGCTCTGGGCTTGCACGTCCGGGCTCTAAGCACTTGATTGGAAACCCGCTGGGGCCACCTGATGTTCTCGATGGTCCGGAGGGCCCTGCTATCAAAGCCATCTAATCTCGCAGTCAGTGTCTTATTTAAGGGCCAAGTCTCCGAGCCATAAAGCAGGATGGAGAGTACTGCCGAGTTGTAAATCCGGAGCTTCGTCTTGCGTGAGATGGTCTGATGCCGATGCCGCCAGAGTGGTTTCCAGAGAGACTGCAGGGCTGACGCAGCCAGGGCTCTTCTGCGGGTAATCTCTGGTTTTAGCTCCCCGTTGTCTGTCACTAAGGATCCCAGATACACAAAGTTCTTGACAGGCTCTACAATGTAATTGCCAAGCCGCAGGGAAGTTGGATGCGGTCCGTCACCGACATAAATGAACTTGGTTTTTGTCCAGCTCACCTGAAGGCCAAGCTTCTCAGCCTCTTCGCTGTATATGCCCAGAGCATCTCTCAGCTGGTTGTAGGACGTGCTGAGCAGGATGGTGTCATCAGCGTACTCCTGGTCAGTCAGGTGGTAACTGCCGAAGGACACTCTGGGGACCCGCTCACACACCCTAGACATCAGATGGTCAATGATGCAGTTGAAGAGGTCAGGAGCAGCCACGCAGCCCTGGCGAACGCCACTGGAGATGGAAAACCAGTCTGAGTCTCTGCTGTTGATGCGGACACAGCTCTGAGCGTTGCTATAAAGCATCTTGAACAAGGCCACGTCGCTTCACTGCCAGTCATAAATCCTCTCTCGTGGCCTCATGGGATAGTAAAGTGTCCATAGTAGGCACACTTCAGAATCTCACTAGAAGTAGGTCATCCGGTTACTTTTCACCTACTGTTTTATGAGCATTATGTTGTGGCAAGCAGGGCGAGGCCGAGAGTCTCGGGAAAGGAGCGACACAGGTGGCGCGAGTGCTACTGAGCGTCACACCGGTCTCGAGTCCCACGGAGTAGCTCCGGAAGGATAAAAGGAGGAGTGACAACAGTGAAGGGCTAGAGAGAGGACCAGGTCTGGGGCCGGATTCACGGAAATCTTCTTAAGAAAGAAGTTAAGAATATTCTTAAGATTCGCAAGTGCAATTCTTGAAAAAATCTTAAGAATTCCTCAAATATTTTCTTAAGAACATCTTAATTTTTTACTTAAGAAGAAAATGAAAGGTGTAATTTGGTGTTATTGGATTGAAAGGCGGGTATTGCTGAAGACTCGCTGAATGAAAAACACCTCGAAGCCCTGCCTGCAGATTACCGTATAGATATCATAATAAGTGTGCAGACTATTTTCGTTGTGACTGGCTTGACGGGAGTTAAACACTCAGCAGCGTCGTGTTTTTAATGCGCCGTGTTGTTAAAATCGCTATTTTTACAGAGTGTGTCTCAAGATGCAGCGATCTTTCCTATTCATTTGCGCTCCGTCTTTCTTGCGTTCTCTCTAGAGTGAAAGCGTCCGGCATCTTTGTGTGTTGTGCTGCCTCGCTAGTTCTAGCTTGAGTGAGCGCATCATACGCGTAAATGATCGATCGGTGTCACTTAAAGGATAATTCCGGTATTTAACACTTTGAGTCTATTTTCTAGTTTGTTTTGGATGAACTAGAGTGGTGGACTTAGAAATGTTGACGATGGGTCCTGTCTCGACTTTTTGACTATTTTAGAATCGCCTCTGAGCGCTTCAGAGTGGATGTCTATGGGCATGCTCAAACATGTCCTTAAAACAACCCTTAACGTTAGTTTTCAAAACTGTGCAACTCCCCGAGTGGTTAGTGGTGTTCGTTGATGTTCCAAAACAAGTAGCGTAGCGAAATACAGTTTCTGTCGTGTTTTATTTGCCATTTTTTAAAATCGCATTGATTTCTGTTGGAGGACTCAGTGCTCGTTGATATTACTGTGCTACCGGAAACGGAAAGGGGTCTGTTTACATTTGGTTGTAGTCTTTTCGCTCGGTTCTCCGTCTCTCAGAAGGCTAGCGTGAGCTGAGCAACTGCGGCAAAGTGGTTGTCGCCATCAAGTGGCCGGGAGTGTGCTTATGCTTCAGACTCAAATATCGAGCGGAAGTTTATACGCGGTTGTGAGGTATCTGAAAAAATAGTTCCACTATAGCAAATAACACGGATTGAAAGCATACATTGCACGATATATTTGTTTTTAATCATCAACAAACACCACTTACCACTCGGTGAGTTGCACAGTTTTGAAAACGAACGTTAAGGGTTGTTTTAAGGACATGTTTGAGCATGCCCATAGACAGCCACTCTGAAGCGCTCAGAGGCGATTCTAAAATAGTCAAAAAGTCGAGACAGGACCCATCGTCAACATCTAGTTCATCCAAAACAAACTAGAAAATAGACTCAAAGTGTTAAATACCGGAATTATCCTTTAAGAGTATTCGTCCACATTCATGGTATAGTAGTAATATATATATATTTATATATATATATATATATATATATATATATATATAATTATATTTAGCCACCTACTGTTATGTTGTAATGCTTACAGTTTTTTTCAATTGTTTACACGCAATTTTGAAAACCGGGTTCTTTTTTTCAAAATATAATCACAATTATCCAAACACCACACTCAATTTGCATAATTCCTAGATTGTTTGCAAAATGACACACTTCTGTCAAAACATACACACTTTAGTCAAAAGATATACACATATTTGTGAAAATGCTATTAGTTTTCATTTAACCAACACAGTCCTCAATGATCAGACACTATTGCAGCCAGTTTCACACGGCTGTGATAAATAAAGAACACATTTGTAAAAAAAAAACTATTTTTAGGAAAAAGCATGTGCTAGATTTTTGGCCAGACATTGTTATGTAAGGGATAATTTAGATGAAAAAAAAGAATAGTGACAAACCCACAACATTCTTCATGATTAGTTTGAGATATAGGGAGAATGTACACAAATAGGCCTACTATAAACTTGCCAAGCACTGCACAACACTGATTTCTGCAGACTCATATTTCAAGTATTTATTTACAGTATTTCTTACCATAATCAGTTACAGTAATCAACCAACAAAGAAATCAATGAAAAAAATTAAATCTGTAGACAAATCAAAATTACTGCATGAAGTACATACAGTTTGACTCTGAAGAAAAACTACTGTAAAAGCAACAAGAATACTGTAACTATTCAGTTACAGTATCAACCAGAGATTTGGTTGATCTCTTTGTCCAGCTTCCATCAGTGTCAGTCCATTGTTGATAACATGGTCAATAAGTGTTGCACGGATTTCTTGAGTCAAATTTGGTCCTCGTCTTCTTTGTTCAGGTTCTACCAACTCTTCAAGTCCTTCTCTACCTCTTCCTCTACCTAGGCCTCTTCCTCTATCTCCTTCTTCTGCTCTTCCTCTATTTCCTTCTTCTCCTCTTCCTCTACATGGGCCTCCTCCTCTACCTCCTTCACCTCTTCCTCTACCTCCTTCTCCTCTTCCTCTACCTCCTTCTCCTCTACCTCCTTCACCTCTTCCTCTACCTCCTTCATCTCCTCTTTGAGCTCCCCCTCTTATTCTCACTCTTCTTCTTCTTCTAGCTCCTTCCATTTTTGTTGAAGACAGGTGAACTCACCTGCTGCCTTTTATAGCACACCTGAGTGCTGCGTTTTCAAATTAGCACCACACCTGGTGGATGTGCATATCCAATTCATTCATTAGTGTGGTCAATGGCAAACCGGGGCTTTGTAATGACAAGGAAGTAACCTCACAATCCTTAACTGTGTCTAAGGTGTGAAAATGTGTGTAGAGTTTTACAAATTACTGTGTGTAATGTTTTGCAAAAAGGGTGAAGCTGACAACGTGCTTACAATTGTGCAAATCTAGGCTGGTGTTTTGCTCCTTGAGTGTAAGGTTTTGCTAATAGTGGGAAAGTTTTCATTTTAGTGTGTAAGCAATTGAAAAAAACTGTAATATTTGAAACAACCCAATAAATTCATTAAACATCTTACATTTGGGTATTTAAGATAGGTTGGAGGTTATTTACTATGATTTTTAAGAACATTATTTTCGGCAATATGAATACTTCTTAAATGTTATTTTAAGAACATTCTTAAGAAAAGTTTTTGGGAATACAAAATATTCTTATCTCTTTTTTTAAGTTAGCAAATAAGAAGAAATTGGCAGTTAAAAATAATTTAATCTTAAGAATGTTTCGTGAATCCGGCCCCTGGACTTTATGTTGTTTTGTTTTAGTTTATGCTTTACTTTCGTTTAGTTGTTTATGTGTATTTTGTGATTAAAGTTACGTTTACTGTTCGCCGGTTCCCACCTCCTTCTTTCCCTGAGCTTTAATGTTGTTACTTAGACATTCTACTCTGTTGGCGTACTGCTGTTCTCATACTATATAGTAGGGAAGTATTCAATTTCAGACGCAGCAATTGACTTGACAACGACGAATGACAATGTCCTAGCGTCTGGTTAAACTGTATTGTGAGTATAGTAGTTGATGCCTTTTTTTGCATTGCAATACCATTTTAAGTAATTATCTCTTATAATTGACATTGTTTCCCAAAAAGTCTTAAATTTGAACTTTTGACACATTCAATACGTGATTGCATAAGAAATCTATCTTTGCCATCAGATGTAAAGCTCTTCGCTGCATGTGAGTTCTTGGGTTTCAGCGAGCTTCTCTTACAGGTGAGAGTGGTAGATTAAAGCTGGAGTCTGTCATTAGCACGAAGGCTTTATCACCATGTGCACAGAGCTCTCTCATTACGCGGCCCGTCCAGACGGATGCCTGTCATACACCGATCACCACTGTTGCTCTGGTTATGGACCTTACGACCACCATCTCCAGTTACATCGACTGATGGAGAATCAACGGTGCCAGCAGACGAAATGCCTCATTACTGGATGGATGTGCATGGTTGATACAAGGAGAAATGGTTGGTAGTTTGGGATTTGGTTGGCCCCCTAATGATGTTGCCCCGTCTCTGGGGTTACGGCTCCATCTAGAACCCACAGTGGGGTTCCTGTCATTTTCATTTAGAGAAAGATTGAGGCCCCCATGCAAATGAAGGGGTCCAAATCAACAGCAAACAGCAGTTACGCAAGACTGTCCAGAATGGGGCCATGGACGTCCTCCATATATGCCTCCAACTGTCAACCCTTCCTTCCAACGCGACGGGAAACTGGCACTATTATCACACGGTTTCAGTGTTAGTTTATTTGTATAGACACATGTCGTACAGTCCTCACTACAAAATCTGAACATTTGCCTCATTATTGGCCTCTCAGCTAAGGCTACTTCTGCACTAATCCCGATACACAAAATGTTTTGCATCAAAACATGAGGGAGATTGTGTTTTAGACCAGATGGATTGGGGATTGAGTGTGACCTGGACGCACCATTGAAGAATGGCATGAGAACTTTATCAAGTTTCGTTTCTCAGTTTTATTACGTTTTGTCGGTTTTAGTGTTTTCTGACATTTCAGTGTGGATGAGAATCTTTTGGACTTGAAAATGCTAATGTGGACGGAGAGCGTTTTGAACAACCCTAGCTCGTGTCAGTTTTGTTCTTAACCGTATAAACTGAAAAGAAGTTTTGTTTTCCCATAAAGGTTATTTAAAGGACTGGTTTCAGTTTCTAGATTACTTAATAAACACTAAGCTCATGTGCAAATGCCAGGTGATCAATATGTCTGTCAGACATTTGAGGAATTCTTTTTTGCCACACACACTCAGCATGTCTTTTTCCTTCTGTTTTCACAAGCTTATCTATCTCGTGTGAGGCAGTGCCGCAACGGTTCATGTCCTCTTCAAGTTTTGATGCATTCTTGTGTCTGTTGTCAGTCAGGTGTAGTCTGGGCACTAAGTGACACAAGGGTCAACAAAAGTGCACAACACTATTACTTTGACAGAACATATATATTTATGACTGGTGACTGCTTAGCTCATTGTGAGACTGATATATATGCACATGCACATGCACACACACACACACACAGTAGTGGTCCAAAGTGATGTATATATAAGTCGCTTTGGATAAAAACAGCAAAACCTACAGGTTTTATTTTACCATGTAAAAACAAAGATTGATAGAAAAACAAAAAGCTGACAGGAAAAACCATGCATTTATTAAAACATAATCAGTTATTGATATTTTGTTGTTTCTCTCCTGATTTTGCAACAGCCTGGTCAAAAACTATTCGCACAATTTGTCACTTTTGATTGCATTATTATCACAAATGACTCCAAGCACAACTACGCAATATGCTTACAAAATCTTTAACACATTTTATAATATTTGAATTAAGGTTGAAAATGTACATTTTCCTATAGGCTGGACATCAGCTTTGGCCATCACTGTATATGAACATACTTGAAAAATATTAGATTTGTTCTTTGCAAACTCTGGGCATTCCCTGAAACATATCCATGTAAACGAACAAACAAACAAACAAACAAACAAACAAACAAACAAATAAAATGTAATATATGTTTGTCTACAATCCCAGAATTTTCATATAATGATAATTGATTAAGCTTTTATCACGTAATAGTGTATTATAATGGTATTCCTCATGATATTAGGGGAAAAAAAGCATATGTAAATACAAAAAACAATACACAAAAATGTATCAAGCCAACAAATGTTTGAAACAGATTAAAGTGCAAAAGAGCTATAGAGAACAACTGGTAACACTTTACAGTGAGGCCTCATTAGTTAATGTCACTTAATCCATCAACTAACATTAACTAATTCTGAGCAATATTTACATTTGTTACAGTCGTTAATATTCTTTGTTAAACTGTTCATTGTTAGTTATTTTTGTTCAGGTCCATGAAATATAATATTAACAGATTAAAATTAACATAAAAAAATATTTGTATTGTT
Source organism: Rhinichthys klamathensis goyatoka (assembly GCF_029890125.1). NCBI lineage: Eukaryota > Metazoa > Chordata > Actinopteri > Cypriniformes > Leuciscidae > Rhinichthys > Rhinichthys klamathensis. The sequence continues at coordinate 146,244 of NW_026606785.1, read as the reverse complement.
AGTATATGCTAACTAATGTTAACCTTATTGTAAAGTGCTACTGAACAATAATAAAGAATTAGAAACATTTTCAAACAACATCTAGTTATGTTTTAGTCCCGATTAAAATGTAAAATGTTTAAATTACAAAATAAATAGCCTATTAAAGTCCTCCTGTGGTGAAAATCATGCTTATGTTGTTTAAGTGTCTATGTGGTGTTTTTAATATGCTTTAAGACAAACCATGTGTAAGTTCATAAGTCGACAGCATTGCTGAGTATTTCCTCCTTAAAACTGCAGTGAACCAAAGACAGTCTCAAAAACACGGTTTGAAATCGCTGGTGTTTCTGACGTCACAAACGACCTTGTAACCAATCAGATCAACGTGTGATCGTCAACCAGTGGATCTCTGAGCTGAGTGAGTGAGTGGAGGCGGGGCTCATTTGCATATTCATAGAACCGCGCATACTAAATGAGGAAAGGGTGTCGAGTTACATTCAAGATATTTTAAGGCATGAAGAAATTATTTTAAAGGGGTCATATAATGCCATTTTTGTGCAAGCTAATATGATTCTTTAGGGTCTAAATTAAAAGTTTGTAATATACTTTAATTAAAAATTCTCATTAGTATTGTAAGAAAACACTTATTTTACCTGGTCAAAAACAGCTCTGTTTTCAGCACGCCGTTTCAGTGCATATGACTTTAAATGATCATGAGCTTTGCTCACCCCGCCTCTCTGTTCTGTGCATACGTGGAATTATGAATTATATTGAGAACGTCATACATAGAAAACATGCCGTAATGTACCCTGACTGAGTGTAAACCTTAGACGCATTCATTGTGAAGCGTGCAGCTAGCGATTTGCAAAGATTAATATATTAATATAAAGTTTAATAAAACGTTTCACTCACTTCCGTTCTTCTGGAGGTTCAGCAGGAACACGAATATCTGGTACCAATCCTTTTTAGCAAAGCTTCTTAGCAAATCCAGCTTTATACTGACCCTCGTTCATAAAGCAGTCTGGTGAGAAATGATTTGCGCAAACATGAAAGCATTGACGTTGCTCGTGGGGAATATTCCCTTCGAAAACAAAACTCAGCCACTGCGTCTTCAGCGGTTCGGATTCAGGAACATTAAAATGACTGTGTTCGTTATTACACCCAAGAACAGAACACCACAATCGCTTAGACGCCATTCTGCTCATAGACAGTGCTCCAGCATATCAACAATGACCGCGCCGGTCCGCGCCGCGCAGACTATGATTGACAGCTCCCTCATGTGCGAGGGCGGGTCTGTGTTGAAACGCTCCCGTCAATCAACAATCGTGGGAGGGGCGTCCGTTTTATTGACGTCACAAAAACGAACGGCTTGATTTGAGGCAGGGGAAAACATATAAGGAGATTAAAACAAAACCACTGGATGGATTTTTATCATTATATGATGTTTGTGTACAGGCACTGCCAACACACATTTCAGTACAATCAACTTGTAAAAGTGCATGTACCATTATATGACCCCTTTAAGGGAAAAAAAAAGTTTAAATTTGTAATTTTTGTGATCAAAGATGATTTTTAAGGGATAAATTGATTGACTACAGGGGGACTTTAAATACTGTCAGGAACAGAAAGTTGCTCAGCTACTTTGTTTACGGGGTTACCGGGGTAACCACTGCATGTCTGCTGTTCCATCAGCTGTCAGAGAATGTGCATTTTCACTCAGCTAATAAAAAGTCTCATTGACTCGTTCCCGCCATGCTCCTCGTCTGCAGCATACAAGGCCGTTTTTATAATAATAACTTTTAATGGTATTAGAGTAAAAACAGGCCTATAATGAATATGTAATATGTCTTTTCTGAGGTAACGTTACATGACATTGTTTACAAGCTGTTTTATCCGCGGTTGAAACGCTGATCCATTTCAGTAAGTTGTACTGGTTCTTTCAACATACCCTCCGATGTTCATCCATGTTTACTTTGTGCTGTCACTAGTAGTAGTCCCCAATCTGACACGCCACATTATGAGCGCTAAAACAGTGTTTGAATTTCGTAATAAAACATACACATTATATCAAAAATGATATCAACTAGCTCTGTCTTCGCATTGTCCTCTTTGTTACGCGATGTTTGTTCACTGCATATGGATGCGTGGCGCGATAACAGTGTCAATTGAATGCGTATATCGACACATGTCTAGTTTGTAACTATTGATGAGTCAAATCCCAATTAGCACCACAATCAAGTGCTTCATGTTTGCACTCTTTAGCTGTATTTCTGATATTTATGTGTCTGTAGTTCACCCCCCACCCCTCCATGTCTAGATTGACGTGAGGCACGACACTCCCTACATTGTTTCCAGTCCCGGACCTGACGTCACAGGAATCAGGGTAGACTTGGCCCGGCCTCAGCAGAGAGTACGTCAATACATCCACAACCATCCATTTGTCACGACCCATGGCCAACACCTCGCTCACCACCTGCCTTCTCCAGGTACACCCAAACTGGTTTTCTGTTCGTCTGGCTGATGTTTGCTTCTCATTGTCAATGAGAAATGCGCCTTCATCTTTAGCATTTCATTAATAAAGGCCACTGTGCGTGAGAGACTTTCACCTAGTCATGCTATTTTTGACAGATATGATTAGTTCTCCCAAGTTTACCGTGTTCTGTTGTGTCTATTCAATACGTGCATGTCCTGTGCGCATTTTAAAATCTCATGTAAACACGATTGTCTTGTGTTGTCGGGTTTTCATGAGCTGATAGTTATCAGCATTTTGTTGCACATGTAAACACTCACTTCAAGTTTGTTGTGACAAATTCAGATTAGCAGAGATATTAGACAACAAGTGACACCTTGCTCTAACATAACACATCAACTGTAGCTAAATGCAAATAAAAGTGAGCTGGAATGAACTTGAAACCACTTTTGGAGTCATTTAAACTCGCCTAATCATTTAACTACACTACTGTTCAAAAGTTTGTAGTCAGTATGATTTTTATCACCCAGTTTTTACTATATTTTAAATACCAATCTCAAAGTTTTGAACAGTATGGCAAGGGCAACCCTCATAACAATCCTAATCTATAACAGCATAAAAAATGACGAATTCAGTGAAAATATTTCATGTTTTGAAAAAAGCTCTAAATTCAGAAAGCTACTAAAAACGGCATTACCTGTATTTCTAAATCACAGTCACTCTGTTCAAAGAACAGCATAGTGACTTGTTTTCCATAACTGACCAAATTGCGGTATGTGGTATGACAATTTTGTTTACAGACATTTGTTTATTATATTGATGGCCGTGTATTTAATACAGCGGAGTTGCAAGTACTAGGTGGGGCGCAGAAGTACTAGTTTCCCAGTTGCCACTCTGGGTGGCCAAATTTCTGCCCTTTCTATGAACTTTTGAGTCAGACTCAGGATTATGTGCGTCTGCAAAAATCGAAGTTTACACTGCCTATTTGATTTTATTAAGGATACTTTAAAGTCCCCCTGTGGTGAAATCCAGCTTTTAATGTTGTTTATATGTCTATGTGGTGTTTTTAATATGCTTTAAGACGAACCATGTGTAAATTCATAAGTCGAGTGTTTTCTGCTTAAAACTGCAGTGAACCAAAGACAGTCTCAAAAACACGGTTTGAAATCGCTGGTGTTTCTGACGTCACAAACGACCTTGTAACCAATCAGATCAACGTGTGATCGTCAACCAGTGGATCTCTGAGCTGAGTGAGTGAGTGGAGGCGGGGCTCATTTGCATATTAACAGAACCACGTATACTAAATGAGGCAAGCGTGTCGAGTTACATTAAAGCTTTTTTTAGGCATGAAGATTTTTTTTCAAGGAAAAAAGATTTAAATATGTCATTCTGGTGATCAAAGATGAGTTTTAAGGGAAAAAATTATTGACTACAGGGGGACTTTAAGGTTAGAAATCTCAAGTGATGTGATGTTTGTTAATATCTCAATGAGAAGAGAACACAAAAATGTTGAGGGTGAATTTCCAAATATTTTGTATGCAAGGTATTATGCAAAACTATTTACAGAAGTTTATTGGGGGAATGCAAACATTTTGCGAACAGCATTGAAATCCCAGTAGGGGCTCCATATGTATAATCTAAAAATTAGAAAAAGTACATTTCATGTGATTCTATAGTTGCAAAGGCTCTTACCCATTGCATACACTGTTTACACAAAACCTGTTACCATTCTGATACTGCGGGATTTGAAAATGCGTTCAGCATTCCTTTCTCCAGGTAACACAGAATGTTCCGCCAACTCCCTGAACAAACCCTTGCACAGGTGTGTGTACGATCATTGAGGGAAACACACAAGCGCTAAATAACGATCTGAAATCCGAGGAACCTCTTGAACTTTTCTGCTAATTCAATAATTACAGCTGCGGTTGAAGTTGGCCAACTTTGAGGCTGTTACGTAAGCTGGATTTTGAGCTGGAGAGTTTAACGACTGAGTTCAGGGTCTAATTAGCACGTACGTTTTACTTTTGTTAGCCTGGTGTCTTACGAAGAGTTCCCAGAGTTTCACCTGACTTGGTTCTTAACTGGTTTTGCTTCAGGAGCCACATTTTTACATTGGAAACCTGAACCAACATCCTCAAAAAATCCATGTCCAAAGCTCTCCCTGAGTCTATAAGGTACCCTTAAAATGGGTGGGAAATGACTGGGTCGTCCAACTGACTACAACTAAACCTAAAATCTGATTGGTTGATTGCAATGCTGTCTGACAAAAAAATGTTAACATGTACATGTGTATCAACAAACTGTTCAAAATGACAAGCAATGAGGGTGTCAATCCAGACACATGTTCAGTTCAATCGCTTTCTCAAGCCACACTTCAAAGTTTGGACTTTGATTTAGTATAACATGTATAAGATATGATGATGATATTTATTATGTCATTGTTTGGTGTTGTTTTAAGATTTCCTCCTAGGAATGTTGTCAAAAGACACACTGTGTCCCCAAAAACAGGCAGATGCCGCCATTGTGGCAGCATGAATGGCAATCAAAGGGGATACACAAGCAGCAGTGATGTGTAGCTCGTGGAAACCCAAACACAAGATGTAGTACGATAAGAGATGAGGCTGATTGTGTAACTGAAACCTTCATGTCTCCAAAAACTGTGACCTCACCGGTTTTTGCTCTTTCAGGCAAAGGACTACATTTAGATGCTTGCACAGTGACACTGTCTGGTTGCGATTGTGTTTGTAGACTTACGAGCAATATATGAATTTGGATTGTTGATGTTTTTTTTTTTAATTAGGATTTTTATGTTGCGTGTGGACATTTCACAGAAAACTGGATTTTCAAGTCAAGTCAATGTTTATTTAACAAGAGCACATAGTGCAGCATGTCGTAATACTTGGCATTGAAATGTTGTAAGCTAAGATGGTTTGTCCTTGCTTGAATGTGGATTTTCCTTGCTTGTTTGAAAGGAGATACTTTCAGAGCTCTGAACTTCCTTCCCAGTCCATTCAGACCATTTAATATGGAAGCTTGTTTCCGCCTCAGATTTAAAACTTGAAGAGGTAATTGTATGATAAAGTTTAAAAAAGGAAATACTCTGATTATGCTATGTAAAGTTGCTCTGTGACAAAAAACAAAGTTGTAATTTCAAGATATAAGCCAATATTGAATGATACAAAGCAGCAATTATGATAAATAAAGTTGCAATTACAAGAAAAGTAAAAGTAAAGTAACATTACAAGATATAAAGGTACAATTACAAAACATAACAAAGTTGTAATCTCAAGATATAAAATCACTATTGGAAGATACAAAGCAGCTATTTTGATGCGTAAAGTTGTAATTTGTAAGTTGTAAAACTGTGCAAGAAATAAAGTCACAAGTACGTGAAATAAAAACACAATTTTAAGATATAAAGCCACAATTAGCCTACAAAAACCCCCCTAAAAAACCAAATGTGTAATTCCAAGATATAAAGTCACTATTATAAGAAATAATGTCACAATTACAAGAGATTAAGGTGCAATTTTAAGCTATAAAGTAACATTACAAGATATAAAGCCACAATTACAAAAAAAGATATAATTAGCTATAAAGTAACAATTACAAAAAGTTTTAATTTCTAGCTAGAACGTAACATTACAAGATACAAAGTCAATTACAAAAAACTGTAAAATTGTAATTTCAAGATATAGTTACAATTACAAAAAATAAAGTTATAATTTCAAGCTATAAAGTCACTTATGGAAGATATAAAGTCACATTTACGATGCATAAGGTTTCAATTATAAGAAATAAAGTTGCAATTGCAAAAAATAAAGTCACAATTTCAAGTTATAAACTAACATTATGAGATGTAAAGTCATAATTATGAGGAAAATGTAAATTGCAAGATATAGTGACTTGCTATAGTCATGAAGCTGCAATTACAAGATATAATGTTTCAGTTGCAAGAAAAAAAGTCGCAATTACATGAAATAAAGTTACAATTGCAAGATATAAAGTAATTTTGGGATAAAGTCACGATTATCTTTTTTTTTTTTTTACTTTGTGGTAACGATGTTAAAGCATGAACTTATTAGCATATAACTTTATCTACATTTACATTAACACATATTCAGTATTAAGAAACTTATGAACAACACACTGAAGTTTAGCCAATCATATCAGAGGTCATTTACATAAAAAAGTCTTAAAGGTACAGTAACAAGAGTTTAAACCAGGGGTCTCAAACTCGCGGCCCGCGGGCCTCAACATTTTGTGGCCCCCTACTTGACATTAAAGTTTAATGTTAGTGCGACCCGTCGTTGCGTGTGCTGCGTTTTTTTTTTTTTTTTTTTTTATCCCTTATGGGCTACCATAGATAGTCTCGTGACAGCTTATGGTGGGTTTGTTGTCAATAGTTGTCATAGACAACCGCGAAGTACAAACATACTGCGCCTGGAAAAAATTAGCGCGTCGCTTCAATTGTGAGCGCGCTTGCCGCGCGCCTACATTTGAAATAACGAACTTGAGCGCGCAAAATATGTGAGCGCGATATGTGAACAGGCCCCTTGGCGAGCTACCACCAATCAGGACACGGGCTACTGGTAGCTCGCGAGTGACGTGTTGGAGACCCCTGCTCTAAAACAATGTGAGAATAATCATTTTCAGCTTGTAATATGTGTCCAACAGGTTGATAAGAAGGTTTGCTTTGATTTGTGCAAAGTCAGTAATTTGAGACACTATACATGTGTAGAAAGAATTCAAGAAGACGGGCAGACATGACTGCAAATATTTGTATTTCAAAAGCAATAATTGTTTTTCTAAGTATAATAAAAGGAAATCCAAAAAAACATTCAATACCATATTGTGTTGTATAAAGAAAATAAAAAGTACATGAGCAAATATAAGTATCACAAAGATGTGTTATAAGGAGAGAAAAAAAAAGAATGTTTGTAAAATGAAGTATCACAAAGATGTGTTATAAGGAAAAGACAAAGAAAGTTTGTAAAATGAACTTCAACTGTCAGAAGGACAGCTCATGAAGAACCAATCATGTACAGAAAGGAATGTTCAAATTCAGAGGAAGAGTTCAGAAGAAACGTTAATAATAAAGATTGAGAAGATTGGATCAGTTGTGCTCCTTTTTTGGAATACTTGAATACAATTTTTTTGTGGAATACTTGATACGGCCCAGCCTGACCCAGACTCCACCTCCAGCCGCCCCCAGTTAAGTTGAGTTTGAGACCCCTGGTTTAAACCTAAGGGGCAGTGAGAAGGTCCAAAAAACATGTTCTGTCAAGGAAAGACGAAATCTCGCCCACCCCTCCTAAATCTGCTGACAGTCACAGTTGTTCACCCTAACTGTCCCAGCTTGCACCACTGGTCGATGTAATCAACAGCGTTAAAGACCAGAGGCTGGTGGCGTTCCTCAGATCCCCAGGAGCAACATCTCTACCGGAACGTCCCTCTAACGGCCGCATCTCACGGTGTGTCTGGATACAGCTGCAGTAAGTGGATGGGACGGGAGGGGGACGGGGGGCAGCTGCACCCCAGCAGAGAGCTGTCACTGGGCATCTGTGTGTGAGCGCGTCACCAGCGCAGCCTGTCAGAAGCCCTCAGCCCCCTCGGTGTGTGCTGACAGCTGCTTCGCCTGAGCAAGAGCGAAGGTTCGGCCGTGCCCGCGCGGGTCGGTCCCGTTACAGCTGGAATCACGCGTCTGCGGACGCTCATTAAGCATTCGCTCGCCCGTCTGCGCTGCGGGGGGGGTGCCGCGTTCATTCACTGAGTTTATTTTTTTGTTTCCTTATATAAACTAGTATCTGAAACTTTGCCTGCTACACATAATTCCAAGCACTATACATTAGTAGGGGTGTAAAATGCATCGAAATTAAACAATCGGCAGACAATTTTATCCAAAGTAACAGTGCTAAAGCAACATGCTAAAATCAAACACTATTGGAATAAACGGAGTCGAATCTTTCTTAAGCTTATTTGTGTGCCACTTTGGCACCAAATTTTTAGCCTAAAGTAAAGTGTACAGTTGTGTTGAATACTAAAATCAACAAGTTTTACTAAGTTATTGTGTCTTTACCATATATTTCTTAATCATACCAAATTCAATGTTGGTTTCACTTTTTTTTGACGGCCCCTTTAACACATTCTGTTGACTATAAGTCACCTATGAGTAACTGTACTATAAGTACAAGTATAAGTTGACTATAAATAGCGTTGCACCGACGTGTCTACTAACTATCATTAGAGTATTAGTAGAGTATTAGTAGAGTGTTAGTAGACTGGTAGGGTTAGGGTTGGAAGAAGTTGACATGTACTTGCAAAGTTACTTAGCCTATAGTCAGTAGAATGTCTTTTGGAGGAGCATCACAATAAAGAGTTAGTCTACTGATACTCTAATGAGAGTTAGTTGACATGTAGTTGTAAAGTTACTTATAGTCAACAGAATGTTCAAAATGGACCATCAATATAAAGTGTTAAATCCCAAAAGAAAATCAAGATTTCAAGCAGTTCCTGTTTACCATCTAGTGTTTCCAGCACCTGCATCAGTGGATTTAGTCTTCTTCCTAACACATCCAATAGGCAATACTTCCTGTCAATTTTCCAGCCAATTAGGTATCAGGACACATCCATGTGCATCTGACAGGGCCTGTCAAACAGATAAGATCTTTACCAGAATTAAGGCAAGGTGAAAGGCCAATCCCTTATGGCCATCTTACAGCGATTAACATCAAGATAATTATTGGTTGTGTGACTGTGGGAAATGAGGCCAGCGCGACTGGAGCCCTGGAGTTCAGATGTTTAATGGCCAGTACGGGCGAACTGACTTCAGCCACTCATATGAAACATTATCACAATGTTAGTCTTGTTTCTTCTATATATCAGTTTTGACATGAGAAGAATCTTGGACTAAAACTACTTAATGAGTAAACGTCGGATAAGTGTCACAGTTGTCACTCGGAGACATCCGCTGTCAGTCTTTTTACAGATATTTACAGATAAATCCCTTGTTTGAACGCTGCCTTGTCTGTGCGTTTCGCATGACGGGTGTCAATAATTAGATTTACACATTTAAACACCTAATCAGTCATTTTTGCTGAGTTAGACGCGCTTCTAGGTATGTAGTTGAACCTTGGAACCACATTTCTGTCCGAAAATGTAGTCCTAACCCTATCCCTATCCCTACCCCTGAAACCCTATCCCTATCCCTATCCCTACCCCTAAACCCTATTCCTACCCCTATCCCTATCCCTACCCCTACCCCTGAAACCCTATTCCTATCCCTACCCCTAAACCCTATTCCTACCCCTATCCCTATCCCTACCCCTAAACCCTACTCCTACCCCTTAACCTAACCCTACCTATAACTTATCCCTAAAACCAGAGGGAAATGACAGGTGATTAACACTGATGTAGAAGCACCAAACCCTGGTGGTGAGCCTAAACTTGACATAAACTGTAAATATTCAACTTTACAAGGGCTGGGCAAATATATAATTACATTTTTATAGTTACAATCTAAACAATCACGCAATCACAAATTTTGCTATATAGTTAGTGTAGCTTTAGGTACACAGGTAAAGAAGGATGTACTATATACCAAACTTGTTACATGGTGATATATTAATTATATAAAAAAATAATAATAATTGGTGCACCCTAGAATGCTCAAACATGCAATGTTTTGCTAGTCACAGCAATTACTTTGGTAACACTTTATTTTAAGGTCAAATTCTCACTATTAAGCTGATTATTAGCATTCATATTACTTGGATATTGACTGTTTATTAGTACTTATAAAGCACATTTTAATGCCTTATTCTGCATGATCATATTCTAAATCCCCTAATCCACCTGATACCTAAACTTAACAACTACCTTACTGACTATTACTAAGCAGTAATTAGGAGTTTATTGAGGAAAAAGTCGTAGTTAATAGTGAATATGTGTTCCCCAAAGTGTTACCAATTTTTTTTCTTGGGAATCAACCTACGAACGGCTTACTTGTAACTCTGCCTATTGAACTGGGATATGAGAAACTTCTAATATCCCCCCAAAATGACACGCATCAGCTTAATTCCTGAAAATGATCATACAGTCATGCAATCGTCCCACATGCATCAAGTAGCATCTTGTCATTAGTTTGGCTTTCTGCACCTCTATCAAGCAAGGTGGTTCTTAGATTGAAGCGATTGCATATGCGAAAACATTCCCGGTTGCCAAAGCCTGCGATAAAAGTTAGTGGGTGTTCTCTTGTTTAGTCCTGGTCTGCTGGGGAAGCTAGTGTAGTCGACGAGCTCGAGCAGTCGCTCCGCAGTCTGCAGCGGTGCCCTCCATGAGGGTGCTCGCAAGACCCGGGAAAAACATCCGATCGCTCTCCAAACAGAGGAGTAAACAGCAGCTGGAGATACGGGACGTTAGGGTTGTGTGTGTCTACGGAATGACAAAGCATCATAAAGCACCAAATGCATCGCAGAGGAAATCCCTGTCCATGTTTTGACCTCAATTAAGCATTCGATAAGTGATGTAGAAGGAAATCTGAGGAAGTAGTAGAGCTCAGCTACATTCTTCATGCTGGAGAAAGACATGGAAAGTTAGTGATGTGCCCACACAGCAGTCCTGGGGCGTTACCTTTCCAGTCAACCACGTCCGCCGCCCACAGGTGTGTGTGTGTGTGAGGGGGGGAGAACACACATGCAGACGGGGGGAGCCGATACCTGTGCCTTTTGACCCCAGACGCATTACAAAGAACGCCGTTGGCTAATGCATTTCTCATTACCTCATATCTGGAGGTCTACTTAAAGGAATGTTCCGGGTTCAAGACAAGTTAAAGGGACATCATGTGTGGCTTACCGCCAGTTAACATGGACAATCATTTGGATTATCAGTAAGGGGCAAGCATTCAAGAAGAAATATAAAACATATGTTTTTGTGAATTAGTGAGGGAAAAACATTTGACCTGTAAATTGTCTAAATTGTCCTTTAAGCAGTGAGACTACTTTTGTTGGTGGGTTAGTATTTTTACACCAAAGTAAATCGTGTGGATTTGTCCTTCTGTAAACAGCCCCTTTCTGATATCTTTGTAAGAATCATGTGAAAGTTCTTATGCAGACTTGAAATATTGCATTATTTTCCCTTACGAAAACCCTATAAAACCCGAAAATAATGCAAAATATTGCATTATTTTCCCTTCCCTAACGCTAACCCTAACCCTAACCAATGTTTTTATTGAGGTAAAAGTCTAGTAACCATGTTTTTTTTTGGCAGATTGATTACCATTTGTATAACCACAGTTTTACTACAAATTCCATGGTTAAAATATGGTTTGTGTAACAAAACCCTGGTTAATTTGTGGTTACCATGGTTTAACTATACAGTAGTAACCATGTTTTTTTTCTTTTGGATTTATTTGTAGTAAATCCATGGTTAATTTTCGTAAGGGTTATCACATTGGTCTCTGGGTAACACTTTATATTACACTTGTTACATGTATTTAACCTACTATAGTAATAACAATAAATAATGGGTAATTACATGCAACTAACCCCAAACCAAACCCCAATTCTATAGTACATGTTGTTAATTAATATCACTCAGCTAATTACACTCAAGTCTTGAGGCTAAGCCTTTGAATGTGTGTTCCTGTATTTCAATGTGTGTTGTGTTGCCCCATAGACTTCTATTATAAATAAAAGCAGTGAGTTCCATTCACACCAAAGGACAATAATGATAACGATAAAGAAATAGTTCTAAAAGTCCACATCACCATAACGATGTCACAGAGAAACAATATTGTTGGAATCACTTTCAGAACGATTTTATCCAGCTGATGAACGATAGAAACATTCACAGCCAATCAGAATCCATCCTGCTGTACCGAGCTCGAGCATTTAAAGCGGCAGACGACAAAACTGCAGCACGTGCTTAAAATAAACGATATCATCCGCTGGTATGGACGCTAATATAGTTATCGTTATAGTTATCGCTCTCAGTGTGAACGGGCCTTTACTGTAACATCAATGCTGGTTTGAAACACTAAGGAAGTCAACATTTTCAACAAAAATGCTGTTGATAGAACTGAAGTGTAGGCCTATTACACTTTCAATGGTAGGCTATACTTTCCCAAAAATGTACGAATGGATTGTATGAATTCATACAAATTAGCCACCAATCCGCCAAAACTTAAAATAGTTTCAAAATTGTGTTTGTGTGTGTGTGTGTGTGTGTGTGTGTGTGTGTGTGTGTGTGTGTGTGTGTGTGTGTGTGTGTGTGTGTGTGTGGGTGGAGGAATAGATTAGGAATAGGAATAGATTTTAAATTTTAAAAAGTACATTTAAATGGGTTTTTTATGTAAACAAACTTATAATACATTAAGTTATATATAAATAAAACAGAATAACCAAATAAACTTAATGGAAAATTCTTTTTTTTTTTTTTTTTTTTTTTTTTATCCATGATCTGAAATTCTTTGGATTCTTCTCACTGTTGCTGTTCTGTTTGTTTAGGATTGTTTCCATTGGATTGCATAAAGGTCTGCTTCTTGCATTGTTTTCAATCTGTTTGTGTGGCAGGCTGCCTTCAGTAATCAAAAATTTACAATGTATTATTACATTTTTAATGCATTGTCTGCGACCTAACCAACTGCAGAATTACTAGTTCTGTGGATCACTTCATTACTGAGACTGTCATCTCTGGCTCTCTGAAGTCTTAAAATACTCCACATGAAGTTCATAGATGTTGTCACGAAGTTAAAACGCATGTGTGCCACAGCTGTGTAATTATAGCGCACATCATTTAAGAGGCTTGTATTATAACGCTTATTATTTAAGATGATAGCCGTTGATAAATAAAACCCTCGCTAAATATAAAGTTTGTGAATCATGAAACATGTAAATATTCCTCTGAAATCCGTTTAAAGTAATCCACACCATGGCAAATGAAAAGATCCATTATAAAATCATCAGCTTTAGGATTTTTTTTTTTGCTTACGCCGTAATTTAAGTGTGTGTCAGCGTGAGCGAGTTGTGTGTTATTTATGCTAATTTGCATGCCTTTTTATATTTCAGTAGAACTGACATCATTAATAAAGCAGTAATCCAGAGGGGGGAAAAATAAACAGATCGCAACTCCATTAAGAGTCTAAATGTGTGTAATATGCCGGATGATCTATCCGAGGACAGATGAAACGACTCCAAAATATGGTGGAGAATGCGGGAAAAGTGAAGGGAAATGCTGGATAATTTCGTTAAGAAAGATATAATTACTTTTAGTTCTGAACTGAAGTTGGAGGAGACGGCTTGCTTTTCAGTCTGTGTGTGTGTGTGTTGTGTTGTGTGTGTGTGTGTGCGCTGAGAGGCCTCGGCCCAGGCCTTGTTTGAGGAAAGATTATCTTGACAAATTGGATAAACATCTTCTGCATGACAGGACGCTGACGGAAGATGGGCTCTATGCGTGCACACCTGGTGATAGTTTGCTTAGTGAGCGAGCGCGGTGCGCAGCGGCGAACTCCTGCTCCGCCTGCCATGGGGTTTGTTTATCCCAAACAGGTAACAACAGGCACGAGAGGCCCAGAGCTTTCCAAAACACCCCACGCAGGTTTTCAGGTGGTTTGGTCAGAACTTCCATGATGTTTGTGTGACAGTCGGGGTTCAATGAGCTTCCAAAAGAGAAAAGGTTCCAGTTTACTATAATCTTTTGAGTCACAAATACTAATAAATGTGAATTACTTGAAAGTACATCAAATGCAGTTTATGAAATATTCATCAGACCGTTGAACAGCATTGCTGAAATGTTAAGGGTTTGTGAGTTCCCAGCATGCATTGCAACATAAAAAAAATGATGCGGCTACTATATTGTTTGACTATTTGCTGACTTTTTTAAAAACATTTCTTGCTGTTCTGTCATTATAAGGGCTCATCTTTTAATATTTGTTGATTGTCACCATTTGGGATTTGTGTCAAGTGTTTGAGGTCTACGTACAACCTTCTAAAAAATATCCCAGATGTTTTTGTTTTTTAAGGAAAATGCTTCTTTAGAAACATAAAAGTCACTTATTAGGTGTTCTATAAAACTGTATACAGTTTTATAAATTGATCTATCATTTCGGTAGCATTGTTGTTTGATATTTAGTATTTGGTACAGATTTCTTGTTCATCAAAATTTCAATTAATAACAGATGATCTATCATTTTGGTAGCATTGTGGTGTTGATATTTGGTATTTGGTACAGATTTCTTCATAAAAATGTCAGTTATTAACAAATTAATCTATCATTTTGGTAGCATTTTGGTGTCTGTTTGTGTGTGTGTGTGTATATATATATATACTTAATTACTATTCTGCGCAGTACTATATATGCTGTTTTGAAATAGGTAACACTTTATTTTAAGGTGCTTGTAATAAGCAGTAATTAACAGTTAATAAGACACTTATAAGACCTTATAAGATGCATATAAGCATTAACTACTTCATATAAGGGTTAATTAAAGGTCCAGGCCCTGAAGAGATCAGGGAAACTACTCCCTCTTGGGAAGGTCAATTTTTAAGTGACTGGGAGTTTGTGTTACCATTTCTGTTTGTTCGGCTGTTCTAAAAGTGCAATGTATTGATACTTGAGAAATGTATTATTTAATTTAATTTATTTATTATCATTAGTTAATGCTTATATGCATCTTATAAGGTCTTATAAGTGTCTTATTAAATGTTAATTACTGCTTATTACAAGCACCTTAAAATAAAGTGTTACCACTTGATCAAGTAAAAAAAAAAAGAGATTCTACCTTTGTCACAGTTGAAAATGCATTGCTTTGTGGGATATAGTGTGTTCTGATTGTATAATGCACATTTTGGTAAATGTAGTAGGTCATCTGGGAATTCCATACAGAAAATGTGCATGGTATGAATAATATACACTGTAGCCTGAGTAGTAAGTTATCGTGCTCTTCCATACAGACCGAGAGTGGGCGGCAGATGAAGTCAAACGTGATAGGTGAGAGAACAGGTGAACGTTTCCCCTCTCTCTCTCTCTCTCTCTCTCTCTCTCTCTCTCTCTCTCTCTCTCTCTCTCTCTCTCTCTCTCTCTCTCTCTCTCTCTCTCTCTCTCTCTCTCTCTCTCTCTCTCTCTCTCTCTCTCTCTCTCTCTCTCTCTCTCTCTCTCTCTCTCTTTACCTGGCCAGTTTCCACGCTTATCCATCAGCACAGGTGAACCTGGTGAGCATGAAACACTATCATGGGACTGATTGTGTTGAAAATCCAGCCACTTACTCAGACTCAGACAGGGACTCGCTTCCAGAACTGAACAGAACACCTTTTCACCTCCAGCTCATTGGGAAAAGACAACAACAGGAGAAAAAGATCTCATGAGAAGAGTACATAATGCCTATATAATAAGCGAAAGAAAAGCAAACTCCACTCTCCGTCCAAAGTAGTAAACACTTACTTCATCCCTCAGAAAGTTGCGTAAAAACAATCGATCAATCATATTATAAATCTGGATCAAGAAAATGATCAAGCTATTTTTTTTTTTTTTTTTTGTTCACAGTGAATTAATTGTAGGCGCGCCGTCTGAGGCTTAAACTAGCCTAACCGCAATCATAATAACATCATAACAAACATACCACATAAAAAATATGTTTCTTGTGAGATCTGCCCAGATCTGTTGAACTGATTGCTTCTGATCACATACTATTGTCTCTTCTCTATTCTATTTTTTTAAGTTATACAGTATATATCAAGATTTTACTTTGAAAGAAATCAATGCCTTTATTTAACAATAAATTTATCAAATGTTAAATGTATCAAAAGTAACTGTAAAGATATCTATTATAGAACAACAATGGTAAAAAAGAAATGCTGTTCTTCCGAATTTTCTATTCATCAAAGAATTTTGAAAAACAAAAAAATCCACAAAAATATGAAGCAGCACAACTTTATTCAACATTGATAATAATCAGAAATGTTTGTTGAGCAGCAAATCAGCGTATAAGATTGATTTCTGAAGGATCATGTGACGAAAATTCACAATATCACAATATATCACAAGAGAAAACAATAATTTTCAATTATTACATTTCACAACATGATGCTTTTTACTGTATTTTTTATATAACACATGCACATGCAGCCAATACATTTGTATTGTATTGTACTTTGTTCTATAATGATGAAGAACAGCAAACGGGTGTAAGAAGCTGTCCTAAAGCTGACACAGAATGTGTTACCGTATCTCGATGCCTGAGACAGGTGGATGGACCTTTCTATTCTGTCCTGAGGGAACTGTCTGTGTGTGTGATTGATCATGTCCAGTGTCACACCTAAGATCACCTCTCCTTCTTTGTAGTTGAGAAATCACTGGAAGGAGATTCCATTACCAGCATTCACTCATCTACTTGCTCTCAAACAATGAGCCCTGTACAGTTAGCTTCACGTGGACATCTTCATTACTTGATCAATGTGCATCATGGCCTTCATGAGAAGGTTCATTTATTTAATACCACTCAGGAGGTTTCATTCTGACAGGTCTCCAATTTTTGGTAATTTTTACACTGGATTTAGAGGTTTATTATCTCATAGTTTTATTTCCAAAGTCTCTAAAGGGAGTAATTTGATCATACTTAAAGGATTTAGAGTTGAGGCTTCTTAATTAACTATGTAACCCATGTGTACAGCCAATCCATTGACATAGCTTTAAGGCTTAAGCATTTTCTTTGGCAGTATGAGGTTAAAGGGACCGTTCATCCTAAAATAAAAATTCTATCATCATTTACTCACCCTCATGTTATTTCAAACCTGAATGACTTTCTTAATTTTGTGGAACATAAAAGAAGGTATTTTGAAGAACATTGCAGAACTATTTTTGTACAGTCAATGGGGCCAAAAACAACATTGGTACCCATTGACTTTCATTGGAACAACCTGAAGTGATGATGCCAGAATTTTAATTTTTTGGTGAACTATTTCTTCAAGGTTTTGGTTGATGATGAAAATGTCTTGCAGTCCATGCCAGTTGGCACTGGTTCGTATCCGGCTAGGAGTGGTGCGAATAGTACAGATTACATTGGTGCCACTGGTGAGGTTTAGGGGAGTAAGAGTAAGCAAGGCCAGCTCATAAGAGGTTTTGCAGGTCAACCTCATTTTCCTGCCCTCAAGAGGAACACCATGCGATCTGCGATCTTTAGAGTCCTTGTTGGTGCATCCACCTCCCATGACAGTGGTCCAAATCCCGCTCGGGCAGTGCGAGTAGGACACATATTGGTGCCGTGACCCAGATGATATAGTGAGTTTAAGGGGGGTGAGTGTAACGGAGACCAGTTGGCAAGATCTGTGCACTCTCCTGCCACCATTATCAACTGATGCTAGAAGTTTCATCCTTGTTAGCACCAGCATCTCCCATGGGGGGGCGGGTATAATTGAGGCCAGCTAATAAGGGCTGTGAGGTAATCTTTACTCCCCTGTCCTCAATAGGTGCACTGACACTAGAGTCTATGGTCTTTAGCATCCTTGTTAGCTTGACCACCTGCCATGCTAGTTGACAGGGGTTTGAATCCCGCTTGGAGTCATGCGAGTAGGACCATGTTGGTGCTGTGACCTGGTTCGTAGTGAGGTTTGGGGGGGAAGTAAGTATAATAGAGGTAAACTATTAAACAATAGAAAGGTATAAACTATTAAACTGGGGGGGGGGGGGGGGGGGGCGGGTATAATTGAGGCCAGCTAATAAGGGCTGTGAGGTAATCTTTACTCCCCTGTCCTCAATAGGTGCACTGACACTAGAGTCTATGGTCTTTAGCATCCTTGTTAGCTTGACCACCTGCCATGCTAGTTGACGCTAGTTGGGGGGGGGGTGGGGAGGGGGGGGGGGGGGGGCGGGTATAATTGAGGCCAGCTAATAAGGGCTGTGAGGTAATCTTTACTCCCCTGTCCTCAATAGGTGCACTGACACTAGAGTCTATGGTCTTTAGCATCCTTGTTAGCTTGACCACCTGCCATGCTAGTTGACAGGGGTTTGAATCCCGCTTGGAGTCATGCGAGTAGGACCATGTTGGTGCTGTGACCTGGTTCGTAGTGAGGTTTGGGGGGGAAGTAAGTATAATAGAGGTAAACTATTAAGTGCTTGTAAGGTAGTCCTAACTCCCCTGCCCTCAAGTGACACACTGATGCTAGATACTGTGGTTTTTAGCATCCTTGTTAGCACATCCACCTGCCATGCCAGTGGTTCAAATGCCGCTTGGATTGGTGTGAGTAGGACCAGTTACATTGGTGCCATGACCCGGATGGGAGTGAGGTTTGGGGGGGCTATTATAGAAGCCAGTAGTAAGAGCTGTGAGGTAATCCTCACTCCCCTGTCCTCAATAGGTGCACTGACACTAGAGCCTATGTTCTTTAGCATCCTTGTTAACGCACCCACCTGCCATGCCATACCAGGGGTAAGTATAATAGAGGCCAACTAGTAAGTGGTGGTAAAGTAATCCTCACTCCCCTGTCCTCAATAGGTGCACTGACACTAGAGCCTATGTTCTTTAGCATCCTTGTTAACGCACCCACCTGCCATGCCATACTAGGGTTAAGTATAATAGAGGCCAACTAGTAAGTGCTGGTAAAGTAATCCTAACTCCCCTGCCCTCAAGAGACACACTGATGCTAGAGACTGTGGTTTTTAGCATCCTTGTTAGCACATCCACCTGCCATGCTGGTCAATGTTGGATCGAATCCCTCTCATCATGGTGCATGTAGAACGTGACCCAGACGGGAGTGTGGTTTAGAGGCGTGAGTGTAATGTAACCAGTAGGAACTTCACTCTCCTGGCCTCAGAAGCGCACTAACAACTAATGTTGGATGCCTCCTATGCCGGTTGACCTGGTTCGAATCCACTTGGAGTGGTTCAAGTAGGACCAGTTACACTGGAAATTGTGGTCGCTAAAAGATAAAAAAAAATAAAAACGAAAATACATGTCGTTTTGGAAATGTAACAAGACAATAATATATTTTTTATACCTTTCTATTGTTTGAAGTATGTTAGAGGAGCATGATAATACCAAAGCGCCTTTAGGTTTTACAAACAGGTTTTGGCACATGCTTGCCTGTTTTCCTAAATAGTTTGACACTATTCCAATACCCAGCCCAATCCGTCACATTTCAGGGTAACACACCACTCCACCACACAACAAACTATGCTTTACTAAAAATAATCCCAAGCAAATTGTGCTCTTTTTCACATGTGAGAATGTGTGAGAGGATCCACTAATCAAGTCACAAAGCAGCTAGAATACAAGTGTGTAGGAAACACAAGGCAGGCCGCATAAAAGCCCTTTGTACGATGCCCTGTTTCTCTTCTTCTCTCCGAGTGTATCATAGCTGACATTTCCACTCTCATTAGAGAGGTTCCATGAATGGGAACTCAAGGATGGTGTGGGTGAATGACAGACAGGTGAGGATGGCCGTTCCTCGCATGGTTTAATTCACAAGAACTCATAGCCACATTCTTCTCTAATGGACCTAAAAGTTCTGCTTGGGTTTGAGCCGACCCAGTTTGACTGTAATGGTGCTCAAGTCAATACACGCAAGGCTAAAAACTTCAAGATATGTTTTTCTTAGTCATGATTCTTGGTTCAAACTGGGTCGACTCAACCTGAAGCACACCGGGTCCATTAGAAAAAATAGTGGCTACGAGTTCTTGTAAGATAAACCATGCTGCGAACTATGCTCACCATCCCTTCCTCAAGTCATTCTGAACATGTATGACTTTGTACATCTGCAGGATACGCATTCAATTAAATTATAATAAGTCAAAGAACTAGTGAGTTTTGACAAAACAAAGATTTGTCACCAAATTTAAAGTCTGAGTATGTGTGTGCTGATCACTATAATGGTTTGATTTGAAAGTGAATAAATGCTTAAATTTCATTCTGTCCTTCGTACAAAGTAATAGTGTTAATATGTAATAATAATATTGTATGGATTAATTCCACACTACCTTATATCCTTTTTGGAGCTTGAAAGTTTTGGACCTCATTGGCATTCTTGCGAACAAAAAAACGTTTGAAACATTATTAAAAATATCGTATGGTTTTTTTTTGTTCCACTGAAGAAAATATGCCTGACATGAGTACATTTTGAATGCCTCCAGGCTAACTGCTAACTGGCCATGCGAACTAGTCAAAAATAGTCAAGGTGAACTGAGAATAAAGTGCTTTTTTGGTCTTTAATTTGAAGACGTTTGCCAAGGCCTGATGTACTTTCAAACTTACAGAAGCCAGTATTATGGATGATACATTTGATGACTTACCCGAACATTTCAGCTGCTGTTGTTCTTGGCACAGAGTCAATCAAATGATCAAATTAAAGGGGGTGCCCAGGACCAAAAAGAAACAACTTTTTTCCAGTATATTTACTGTTGTTCCAAGAATATAATCCCAAGAGATTTTGTTTGTATTGAATGGGATGAGATTTGCAGATGCTGGATGTGGTTGTGTGGCCATATGCTCACTGAATCACTCCCATGACTCTCTTTGAGATCTTGGCTTGGTCACACTGAAGTCAGCCCTTATGTTTCCAAAATGTGTGCCTTTTCTCCCTCTGCATTTACAAAAACAGCTTTGACTCCAACTGGGAAATTAAACAGAAACATGGAGCAAACCCAGTCCTGTCCTAGTGGACATTTAAGTTATGACCAGTGTGCAGTGTGACCTTGCTCAAGGTGCTTAAATGATTATTTGACTTACTTGCATACATTGTTAGGTCTGTACAATCTGAAAACATGATAACTCTAAAGAAAAGGCCATTTGTGAATTTCTATGCATGGTTTATGATGGCTGGTCAGAAAAGAAACATCCCAAATCTTTCTTTCTTTGAAAACGTTTTCATTTATTAATTTTTTGTTACGGCTGTAAACTGATACCCCAAGTCACCCAAACATACAAAATCACCTCAAAAGCACATAAAAAAAATCATATTTTGCTTAAAGAAAATGATAATTACGCACACTTTACCCCTTGTTGGTAGTTTCTCTCCACCTCTTTTTTAAGGGCCACAAGCAGAGTTTTGGATGACTTGACGCTGTTGTCCATTCGGAGTTCAAATTACTGGATCAGAGTCCAGACATCCTCCATTCATCGAGTTTGTATGGCCACGCCAGAAGGCAAGTAGTCCTCTGCAGTCCAGATATCATCTAGCGACTACAAAGATTCCTGTGACATGCTACTCTCCGAGTGACCGATTCAACCGTCTCCAGGGAGGACGACACAATGCTAATATTGAGAGAATGATACCTTGACCTACCAACACAGGTTTCACCACACCGTTTATATAAGAATCATTAATATACAATCTTTTTGAAATATTATTTTTATGGGTTGACAAAAAACAAGCAAACAATCAAAACGGTCCGTGTCCAGCACCAGAACCTAAAAGAGACATTGATTACTGTCAAAGGCAAAAGCATTACTGTTTCCAAACAACACATCAGATCTGGGCTGGCAGCGATATGCCTCCGTCTTTACAGTTTGCTGCTGTGAGAGTTTTCACAGCACGAACAATTCCTCAGTCAAGAGCAGACAGTCATCTTGTGTGGGCTCTTGTGAAGTCTGCACTGTTCACATCGTCCTACCCCATGGCGTCCATAAGAATAAAGAATATGCCCAGTCATCACGCCAATGAAAGGATGCATGAATCAGTTCATAGCGGCCGTTCAGATGGCACTGTCACCCGCTTTAAGGAGCCACTGCTGCGAGACGATGTGTCCGTTTGTCCTGCAATCAACAAGATGATCATATGATCGGTTATTCTTCAGTCAATCAACAGTGTTTCACTCATGTTTTTGTGTTTCAGCCAAACCTTGACCTGCACAATTGCACTTGCTTCTGTAAATGAGCAGCTGCCTTAGAAATTAATAGAATTATGACAGGAAATTATACATCGTCAATGGTGGTTTATTCTGCCAGTTCAAACTAATTTATGTGTATATATATATATATATATATAAATGTATGTTACCTGGTTGCCTTAAAAATTTGAGTTCACTGAAATAAAATTAATTGATTTAATAAATAAATAGAAACTCAAAATATTGTTACTTGAACCACATTAACTGTCTACGTTGATTTGACAAAAGATGAAAAGTTCTGATAAAAAATCATAAAAATATATTTTTACAGTATATATATGTGTGTGTGTGTGTGTTTCTGAAGGATCATGTGAAACTGAAGACTGTAATGATGCTAAAAATTCATCTTTGATCACAGGAATAAATTACATTTTACAATATATTGACATAGAGCACAGCTATTTTAAATCACAATAATATTTCACAATTTTACTGTTTTTACTGTATTGTTGATCAAATAAGCCTTGGCTGAGCATAAAAGACTTATTTTAATAATATCCTATTTACATTTCAATATACTTTAAATCATTTGCGAATTTTGTTAGTATTTGTTAGTTATATTTTCCTCAAAATGATTTTTCTACATAAAAATAAATATTTAATTAACATGCATAGAGCTTTCGGGGCTGTTCCCAAAACTGTAATGTGGTGTGAAAGCAATCATAACCTGTGGAATAAACCACTAATGATGTATAATTTGCCTATTACATTTATCATTGCTGTTAGTCATGTTGAAGTTCCCCTTAACACGCACCTCATTCTTCTCAAAAACACATGCAACTGCTTCATAAATCCAGGCAAAACACGAACGAATCATTACCTAGAGTTAGAAGTAAACAGTTGTTGCTAATCTTCACATTGAAGTACAATGGTTCAGGAATCAAAGGTTCCCCAAAAAATCACACTCAGGGTTGGATCAAAATAGCCCTTAAGAAGTGAGTCTCCTGAGTTTGAAAGTCAAGGTTCTTTCTATCAAACCGTTTGTGGGAGAGATAATGTAACTCCGAAAATCTTGTTGACGCTTTACAAAATGAAAGTGTTTCAAGGGATCCTTCAAACTCTCTCTGCTGTTTCACACTGAACGAGACGAGATGAGCAGTCGGGTCAATCCCCTTCCCCCATCGCAGGCCAAAGCTTGGGGACTCCATCTACAGACGAGGCATCTATCAGTTCCCCTTCTCATTTGTATAATGTCGGGTCACGGATGAAATTGAGTCTTACATGGGGGATTGAAGTTTTAATTCAGGCGCTGCGCTTTGGGGCTTCGGCTCGGCCTTTTCCACCCACTCAACACCCAATCAATTGACGGAGAACGAGACTCCCAGTCTCCTGAAGTCTGCCCATCACACCGGATGACAATGCGTAACACCAACTTGCAGCTGTTGTTTGCTTGCGTTTAAATATGGATGATATACCTGTGAAACGCTCTATTACAAATACCCACAGTCACATCCCAGATGTATGCTAAGTGGGATTACCAGCACGAATATCATTTTGCATAACTGTCCGTCATCCACACAACCCATTTCTGTGGTATCTGTGGCCCGAGGCTACGGGATCAGATGTTTTTCGAACATTTCACAGTTGCACTACGCATCTGTCAGGTGTACTAGCGCGCTAACATGCGCCAAAGCCACTCGCGCCTCGGGTGACTGGCGTTAAATGAAGTCAGCGACTGTGAGCCGTGCCTGAGGGAGACGGTGGAATAACAGCGACATACGGACAACATAAAGCCGTCCTGATGGGTGGCCCGTGGCGGATATGTCAGAGCGAACGTGCTAAAACACTCTTCTCTGAGCGCGGGGTGACTGTGACTTCAAAAGTGATGATTCACTCGAAGGTGTCACAGACATATTGCCATCTTCCGTTGCACAGGAGGAGAAGACAACATAGGCGAAATGGGAAAAAAACGTATACTGTAAAAAAAAAGTTGCTGCCTTAAATTAAGAAATATCTGAAATGCTTGCAATACTCATTCTCCACAGAATAGATACACAATACCACCTGTGCTTTCTCGCTCTCGTGATTTCTCCGACACACGTAACCCGCCTCCATACACTCACTCGTTTCATTTGCTCTGGATGAATATTTTTGGTGAATTTCAGCACATATTGCACATAATTTTACTCATTCCCGCAGATGTTGTTCTCAGTCACTCCCAAAGTGAGCGCATACATAAAGCCGCCTCTCAGTACTGTATCGAGTTCTTTTTCGTTGCTTGTTGCGCATTAACAGTGAAATACAGACAAAGTAATGTCAAAATGGCGAGTATTCACGTAAACAGTTGAGAAAGAAAACGCTTGTGTAACAGTATAATGGATCCGTGCGCCAGCGTCAGTCAAACCTGCTGTCAAATTATGAGATAATAGTAAAAATACATATACGTCATTTTTCCCCATGATATCGACGTCAAAACTGTGGCCAGTGAAAACACCGATTGGCTTGTAACTTTGGAAAACCACTAGCCACAGTGGCTGGAGAGCGAAAAAGTTAATGTCAAGCCCTGCAACCAGCGTAATAAAACGTTACAGGGTTAACGTTCAAACGTTTAGGATGAATCTGAATGTGCTTTTAGCGCCACTCAGTGGACAGTTCCTTTTTACACCAATCGTCGTAATGATGTTGCCAGAATAACGTTCATCTGCTTCGGATAAAACCGAAAGCACTTTTAGCGCCACCTACTGGACATTTCCGCGATACATACTACAACCGGCACAATGAAACACTGTGAGAAACGCGTTGATCTGCTTCGGATAAAACCAAACGCACTTTTAATGCCGGACATTTAATTTCTAAAATGCCACGATACAAATGCTACTTTACTTTTTGACTTTGAAAAGGCTTGATTTGGGAGATGAGTGCAGTGAAGTGGCCTGGATGCCGTCACATATCCCATTCCTCAGCAGCGGCCCGAAGTGGCCAGGAACTGGAAGGCAGTGTGTGTTTTGTGTATTGTGTGTTGGGAGGGGTGTTTGGCTGGCTTGTAACTGTGTTTGACCCCTCGCCGGGCCATGGCTAATGCAAGTGTGGGCTAGTGAATGGACTGAGGTCAGTGTCCAGTGACACATGACCTGCCACGGTTAATTCCAGTCGAACAATGGATCCGGCCCTGCCAGGAGATCATCCCATTACACCTCCATGCCAAATTAATTGTTTGTTTTCATGGGCCGCTCTCGGGCTGACCCCACGGTCAACTTGCTTTAATAACGCTCGGTGTTAACCTGGGAAAACGTAGAGTGCAATCTGCGGATGGAGCTCGGGTTTGTCAGGGCCTTCTCCAGTCTGTCGCAAATGGACGCTCTGCGCTTCAGTCAATTATAGGAGGTAATGTCCTTTTTCACAAAAAGTACTTGAGAAGTGACCGCAAACGCCAGAATGTGCCCCAATATAAATGCAGGTAGTGGTAAAAGGAAGCAGTGGAAGCTGATGGAGAGCACTTTGTGTTTAGATAAAGAGCGTGTTGAATGCGGAGAGCACAGCGCTGGCCTGGGAGCTTCGAGAGTGACAGGGTTTCAGCACCGCAGGCCTGCAACACTGATACTGCATAAGAGCTCTACGGTTACACCTTCCCTTACTCTATTGTGTTCCAATGGGACGCCCTACACTAAGATTAATTATGACTCATAAACTGTCCTCATTTACATACACTGCAAAAAAAAAGTTGCTGGCTTAAATTTTACATTCAACTTGGATGTTTAAGTCAGTTAAAATTATAGTAAATTACTTTAAACTGATTTAAAAATGAGTTGAATCTTGTATAACTTATAAAAAACGTTAAAAATTGCTTAACTTATTTTGATGAACATATGTTGTCATAACTTATTAATCATATATTTGTTTTGGAGTGTAGAGAGCGGTAGAAGGCAGTTCTAACACATTAAGGCATATACACTCCATTATTTAGAATAGTTGTTGATCAATATGGGTTTTAATGACTTATGTTTGGGATCAGGTCAAATCATTTATGCAAATTATAATAAAAAATGCAATTCATACTTGAATGCACCTTTACTATGTTCAGCATGCTATAATTTCTCAATTATGTTTTAGTTAAAACATGTCAGGGTTATGCAACTGTCCTCATATCATAATTACAGTTTTTTTACGATTGCTATGACAGATTTTTCAATACTTTTAACAATTTTCCAAAACTCTTAACACAGTTATCACTACATCCGTCTGTGTAAGCTATACTATTAACGCATTTCTTGTTGCTTTAACACAAAATGCATACAATTAACAAAAATTTAAAATGCTTGAACTTCTTTTACACACAAGCTCAATTAAGACCAAAACAATGGAATTTTACTGCCAAATTTACCAGTGCTTTAACACTGTATTTCAGAACAGATAACACCATGTTCTAAACCTAACCTTACAGGCTAAAGTCAAGGCAAACAGCTGTTTATATTGTGAATTGAAACACAAATATATCCCCTGTATTTTATTCTATTGTTACGGCTGATTGAATTATGCAAATATATAAATCACAGCTGATTTCTAGGAAACACACTCAGGGGTTGAGGTTCTTTCAATTGCATGACCATATGGTATACAGTAAAAGAGGACCTTTTTGGCGGATCTTTTGTGGAAAGAGAACAATATAGAGCAAAAAAAAAAAAATAACAAAAAAAAAATGTCTGCACTAGGTAGAGGAAGATGCGTACCAGGACAAGGGAGAGGAGTTAGAATGAGTGGTGGCGCTCAAAGAAGAGACAGAGCTAGGGTAGTGAAATAAGACCTGCACTTGTGCCAGAGGTAGAAAGGGGACAGGTGAGAGACCACTTGCCAATATACGTGATCACATGGGACAATGTGGCATTCCACCATTCCCGTGCAGTCACAGCATTGACGCCCATCCTAGGATGATGTCCCTTTTCCTTGCCCCTTACTCCCCTTTCCTCAATCCCATTGAGGAGCTTTTCTCATCCTGGAGATGGAAGGTTTTTGACCATCATCCACAGGACCAAATGTCCCTCCTGGATGCAATGGTTGCTGCATGCCAAGACATCACAGCTGAACACTGCCAGGGGTGGATAAGGCATGCCAAAAGATTATTCCCACAATGCCTTGCCAGAGAAGATATCAGGTGTGATGTGGATGAGAACATGTGGCCAAATGCAGAAGACCGGGCAGATTAGAAGATGACCCTTTTTTTTCTTTTTGTACTTTTTCTGTTCGTATATTTAGTATTTTCACATATAAATGGCAGCTATATTGCATATTTTGTTATATTTCAGTAATGTTCTTTTGCAAATAAAGTCTTTACTGTATTGCAGCAATTCTGTCTCTGTCTTTTTTTTCATAAACTGTACATTCTATAAAGCTACTCTGAGATGGTCATTCATTTTTTGTATTGAATTTCTGCAGCAAAAGAAACAAAATGCATGCATTTACTAAACCCAACAAAACAAAAATGTAGAGAGGCTTCAAAAGAAACTACAGTGCAAAACACAATCTATGATCAATACAATATACTGTCTGTTGTATAAGGGCATACCTGACACATAAAATAATGCAGTTTCTGTAATTTCAGCTGATGATAGTGTTTTTTTTGTCATTGTGTTATGATTGACTAAATGTTCCTGTTGGAAGAGAACATGTGTTAGTGTTTTGAATAATTATTTGATTTTGAGACATGTTTGCAGTGTTTTGTTAGACATAGTGCATTGTGTTAGTGTATTATTGTATTTTGAAAATTAGTTTTGGAGTTTAGTTTACAATGTGTGATTTTGAACATGAAATTAACCGTTTTGCCAATTGTGTGTTTTAGGTGTGTTGGTGCGTTAAGAGTTTAGGAAACTTGTTAAATGTATTGAAAAAACTGCCATAGCGATTGGAAAAAACTGTAATAAAATAAAATGGAATTATTGCAAATAAAACCTAATAAAGTAGTTTGGCATTGTCTTTTATTAGTATTACTTAGAAAAAACAAACGTTTTGTTATTAATATTTGAAAACTTTTGTCCACCAAGTAAAAGTCATGTGGTGCAACCGACATGTAGAAACAAAATTAGATTGACAAATCTCTTATAATAACAGAAGACAGGTTAGTTCAGCTAGTAGAATGTCATGGGGTGCGATTCCCCAAAAACAGAATGATATTTAGTAGGGGTGTGACGAGATCTCGTGCCACGAGATCTCGCGAGACTAAATATGACGAGATTTCTCGTCGAGTGAAAAAGCTGTCTCGCGATATCCCCATTAATATTCCACCGCTACACTCACATTCGCCTAAACTATCGTTTTGTTGTTTTTATAAAAAAATAAAAACCATTATAAACTAATGCAAAAGTCTGCTCTGCTCATCCAGCGCGAGTTGCCGTTGCAATCAGTGCAGCACGAATCACAGTTCACTGATCGCGTGACGATGGCGGAGGATTCGTTGCGCAACAGACTAAACGTCTGGTAAATGTCTTATCATTTAGAATGCGCGCTCAGCACCGCTGCTCCCTATACGCGCGGTCACGAATTTGTAAGTGAAAGTAAAACACAAGCTCCCTGATGTGCATTGCGCACAAATTAGGCTGCATACATAAAATAATCCGTCTCCCAATACCCATCTCTGGACTGTTTATTTGCGGCTCTGGTCTCTGTTGGCACTGCGAATATTGAGAGAGCACTGTAACGTACAAAGGACAACAGACAAGGGAGGCTCCGTTTCTGAACTTATAATCGGAACGCAAGAACAACTGTAGAGACAAACAGCCTCGTTTCTCTCGGCCTTTTCCGAACTCACCGCATTAACCCTATAACTGCCGGTGCAAAATAAAACCGCAATTTCACAACAATTATAAAGAGTCTGTGTGCTAACTTTGATTATGGTTGCACTCGCACTTATTGTTTGCACTTAATAAGACTAAGAGAAAACAGTTATTTATTTTTGTTATTTATACGGTTTTTATTTCTCTGTTAAATGTGTGTTAAAAGGAGTTCAGTTAGGAGGTCACACACAGCCTCAATCAGAAGTTCTGAAAGCTCTTAAATGTACAGTAAGGTCTGAAGAGACTAATGTGAAATTATACAGGAGAAAAGCCAGTCAATAAAAACCTTTTACAGTGCTTGAATATTGTTTTCTTTCAATGCATTTGATAATTCATACTCATAAAGTAGACCTGAAATGACATGCATTAGAAGATTATTAGTTAAAACATTGAAAAATGCACCTGCATACTATTTTTCCAGCCATGAATTTTGTCATTGAGGATTTCTGAAAAATTGTGCAAAAATCTCGTCTCGTCTCGTTCTCGTGAACCCAATCTCGTGTCTAGTCTCGTCTCGTGAGATAAGCGTCTCGTCACACCCCTAATATTTAGCATTCATAATATTTGCAAAGAAAGAAAAAACTCTAAATAAAATGTGTACATACATTTATTCAAGGTTTAATGAAAATATAACACTTTTTACTTTTTATTACATTTAAATGTTTCTTTAAAATTGTATAAAAGTTAGTCAAAACCATACAAATATACAACAGATTTTTTAAATATTGTTTCCTTTTCTTTATCATGAATGTCTTTGACCCTTTTACTGTTTACACTGAATACTTCATTTACAACTGTCAAGTGATAAACTATTTTAATGTAATTACGTACATGAAATGCCTCAATTAATTGGATTTATCAATATTTGCTGTGAAAAAGCCCTAAAATTAAGATAATTGAAAAACAAAAAGTTGGTAAATATATTATTTGTTTTATTTCCATTCCACTGAACATAAGTCATGTATACAGTCCAAAGCATTTCATTTTACAAATGAGTATTACTAACAAAGTATCAAACTATTTGTTTTTCTCCAACGAGCAGCATGACAAAGCATCTTTTTCTTTCACACACACAAAGCTTTCCAGCTGAATGAGATACTCAAACACTCTCCTAAACCATCAATAGTCTTGAAAAGTGCAGCTGATTTTAGCGAATCAGTTCATTAGGTTGTTTCACTTCAAAGAATCAATTCACTGACTCATTTTTGTTGCAAAAAAAAATTTTTAAAAGCTTGAAAAGTCTTCAGCTTAGAAGTTTGTTTTCAAGTTTTTATTTAGCTTCAATTGATCTGTTGAAGTTTAACGAGACTAAAAATGATATGACTAATACGTTATAATAACATATATTTTTACATTATTTAATGAATCAAACATTTTTTTGTAAGTTATACAAGATTCAACTCATTTTTTTTAAGTCAGATTAATGTAATTTAAGTTGAAATGACTTAAATAGCCAAGTTGATTGTACTTAAAAAAAATCTGTGGATGTAGTCGTGCAGTTAACAATCAATAGAATATAAATCTGTAAGGATGGCTTCATTTTGTGTCAATAAAATAAAAACGTATACAACTTTATTGTGTTTTAGAATAAACATATGAAGTGCATAAAATAAATGAATATATCTCATTGACGTATCAAACAAAAAACAAGACTTTGTGGCATCAAAAAGAGAAATTACGCATGATTAGTTGACATGTAGTTGCAAAGTTACTATAGACAGTCGAATGTCTGTTGAGGAGCATCACAGTAAAGAGTTAGCCGATATTAAGCAGAGTCTACTGATACTCTAATCGCTGCTATTTGAAATGTAGGTGCAACGTTACTTATAGTCAACAGAAGAGCACCATCAAAAAGAGCACCATCAAAATATGGATATAATATAATATCATAAACATGGATTTGAGTTTCTTTTGCTATAAGGAGTCAGAGAACAAGTAAATTCCATATCCAGCCTGGATCTCACGTATGCGTTTACTGAGAGGTCAAAGTTGAAGCGGCGAGTTCTGGCCCTTCGGGAGGCGACGGATCGGGAGAACTCAGTCCACAGGTTTGCTCAGAACCTGCAAAACCTAAAACAAATACTCTGATTAGGAATCTGAGCAGTTCCGAGAGTGATGGAGCTGCTATCTCTACCTATCACTCCAGTTATTTGCGCTCAAAAGACTATAGTTTAGACTGCAAACACTAGTTTAGGTGCAATCCTCCTGATGGAAGGGGGAAGGTCATAGTGGTCAGTTGGTCATAGTGACGGATGTTGTGAGTGTAAATGTTCAGAGAAAGCATTGAAAACAAGCACCAATGAATGATCGTATTTATTTCGTAATATAATGTAAAGCCACTCCATTTACTAAAGGAAAACAATTCAACAAGGAGTCTATCTTTGCTCTTAAAAGAGTCTCTCCGGAGTGTGTTTAGTAAATTAAGGACCCTGGAATTTTCTCATAATTGGCCATTTTATCATTTTGTTACAGGGAGCTTATTCTGAAGGGGTTCCCAATATGATTTATGAAATACAATTAAGCGTGAATTCTTTCAGCGGCTCATTGCTGGGCTGCGCCACGGCGCGTATCTGCCGCACTACACTGAAATAATATGTAAATACCGTTAAGTACTTGGAAAAACAGTGATGAACATGTGACCGAAAAGAGAAAATTGTCAGTGGGCTGTGGATTTATTCCCCCCTCGCAATAAATATTCCAGGGGCTTCCCTCCCATCATCTCTATTTTTAAAGTGGAGAGCGAAACTGTCTCCAACTGATACAGAAACTCATTTCATCGAGTGTGTTCAAAGAGATATGCCTACTGTGGAGATTGAACGCTCTGCACGAGCCAGTTCCTCTTTGTCAAACAAAAGACACTAATGACGTTGATCTCTTTCCAGGCCAAATTGCTTAGTTAAGATTATCACATTTTTGGTTGGTCAGAAAAGGACTGTTAATTTAAATGTACTGTAGCTATAAACAGCATGTTAATATTGCACACAAATAATCAGTGCGAAAAGAATGTAACAATTTCATAGGAATTAAATGACACTTTTTATTTAAGTATAAGTGGAGTTTGCTAAATCCCTGTTAATATTGCTCATACTTATTGACCGTTTCAACTCGTCCTGAACAATCTCTGCTACAGGCATGAATGAAACCTCAAATCAAACGACTGGTTGTGTTCGTTTTCATCTGCCGCTCATAAAGTGGCCAAAGAATCCCATATCTAGAGATTTTGGGGCGAATTCTTTTGACCACTCCCGTTCTCTTCAAACCACGCTATTTTCATAATGATATAAAATGCGTAAAAATATATTTTATGTCATTACATTATTATTTTTTCTTTTCCATTTTCACTTTAATTTTTGTTCAAGTTTTAGTAATTTTGTTGTGTGTTTTTGTCATTTTTATTAGATAGTGGTTTTTATTAAAAGTATTGCTGTCAAATCGATTAATCGCGATTAAACACATCTAACAAAATATTGTGTTTATATAATATGTGTGTGTGTGTGTGTATATATATATATATATATATATATTGGTGTCTGTGTGTATGTATGTACACACACATATATTATATAAACACAATCTTTTATGTTCAATGCGATTAATCGATTTGACAGAATTCATGACAGAAACATTTTCTAAAATGAGAAATGTTGCCTTGGCAACTAGCTGAAATATATGTTTATGGTCAAACTTCAGTTAAAGGTCCAATTCTCACTATTAACTACGACTTTTGCCTCAATAAACTCCTAATTACGTCGTATTAATAGTTAGTAAAGTAGTTGTTAAGTTTAGGTATCGGGTGAATTAAGGGATGTAGAATATGATCATGCAGAATAAGACATTAATATGTGCTTTATAAGTACTAATAAACAGCCAATATCCTAGTAATATACTAGTTATTAGCGAGAGTTGGACCCCAATGTTATCTAGTTTATTAATACATATTTTGAGGTAATGTTTATTTATTTCATGTAACGATTTTTTACGGTTTCGGTTTTGGTTCTCATTGTTTGCATTATTCTAAAAATGGCTACAGTTTTTTTTAGGTTCCTCTGTCTATTAATTAAAATATATTGACAAAACATTGTTTCCCCATCATTCTTTAGCCTTTGAGCGCAACCACACATACACACTCTCGGAAGTCTAGTGACAAAGTGTCGTACATGTTCAACAGCCATCCAAAGGAGAGCAGACAGTTCTAAACTACAGTTTTGTTCACTTTTCTCTCTCTCTTCTTACCCTAAAAATTTGGAGGCAACGCCTTGAGGCTTTCCAGTCCCCATTGTGAGGGCTGCCAGTTCTGTTTGGGCCCATTGTTCTCATCTAATCAGCCGTGGCAAATGTGGAGCCCTCCAGCTCATTACGTATTCGCACTCTGAAGTGACCATGGGAAGTTTTTCGGAGGCCCGGCCCCGGCATGGGCTGATGAATCACCTGCCTAGACGACACCTAGTGAATCCGTGCTGTTGCCGTGGCAGTGCTTTCTGATGGGACCGTCGACTCATCGCTCATCCCGGTGGTCAAACAACCACCCCCTTCCCTACTCCAACAAGCTTGAGTTTCACTATTGGCGTCTCGTCTTTCAGCACCTCTGCCCCCCTTCCACACACTCTACGCTCTGTTTACCGACTCCTGCTAACGATGGCCGCCCTGACGAGCTCATACAAGGGCTGTTGGCAGTGGCGGCCAACATTTATCCTTCGTGCACCAAGACAGAATGTGATACTGAAACTAAAGGATACGATATACCTTAGACTTTCTCAACAAATAAAAGTTAATCTTGTGTAAAAGATCATCTACTACAGCTGTGGTTCTCAACTGGTTGGTTGGGACCTCAAAATGGCTCACAAGCGAAATGCTAAATGCAAACGATGAAATGCAACTAACCACATAATTGTGCATGGTTAGGATAAATAAATGAAAACACTTCCCAAATATTTTGTTGATGGGTTATTGGGTCAGTTAGGTTAATGGATCAATGACATTCAAGAATGTCTAGGAAAACTCTAGTTAAAGTTCATTCAAATGTATCATATTCATGTTGGTTTTATATGATTACATTTATAATATAATTTTCAAGAAGTTATCATAATAACTCTAAAATGGCATGTGGTGTAACCATCAAGTAGAAAGTAATACCATATTTTCCTTAAAACTTAAATACATGTAAATGTACACATAGTCATTATTTTCAAAAGGTTTGTATTTTTTTTCAAGGTATTTTTTGTTGTTGCATAAATATCATGAATTATTAATCCTTAGATTTTAGGGCAGTCACACAACATGACATTCTAAAACCTGAAATAACCTTGATATGTAATAAAAAAGCTCATTATAGAACCTTTATATGGTTTTAAAATTAAGAATTTAATTCTTTCAGTCAGGCTTTTTTCTTCATTGTAATATAAGAACAGTTGTATAACCCTGGCATGTTTTACTCAATAACCCAGAACAATATCTAAATAAATGTTTAATATGGAAATTAAAAACATGCTCATTAAAAGAGGTATAGGTAAGTCATTATATGTGTGAATAATACTTGTAATGTATTTTTGAATAATTTAATAGATATAATAAAAACGTTTAGTCACATCATTGACTTTAATGCCAACATAAGTATACAAACCAGATTTAATTAAATATGGGTTAAATAAAATATGCTTTGTGCTGTCCACAACAGGTTGTGTGGTGAATGATTGGCTTCTGTGAATATATAAATTCAAGAGTCATTTACACTATCAGAAAAAAACAATGTGCAAAATGTGTTCCTTTATGGGTCCAACAGTTTGTGACCAAGGCAGACCCCTTAAAATGACACCTTTGTACCCTTTTTTATCCCTAAACGTTTCATATTAGTTCCTCAGAGGAGTACCCTTCTAGGGGCAGATAAGATACAAATATGTACTGGGACAAGGGGCAAGTTGTTGTACCCCTAAAGGTACAATTTTAGATTGTCTTTCCAGTGTAGAAATAAGTAAATTTTTGCATGATAAACAATGTTGGAACTGTGTGGATCTTCAAATAACCATTTGAGTTATGCTCTAGTTTTAGTCAAATCCCCTGTTCATTTATGGCTCTGGAGGTTGCTGAGGTTGGACAGGTTGTGGGACCGCTGTGACCTTATTTTAGTCAGTAGTAGGGGGCTACGGCTGCCAGTTGTATGGGTTAACATGACAATAATTTGAGCTGACTCACCCATCCCGTTCTCTAATCCCCTGGATATACTGCACTCATACAGGTGTCCACACAATCCAATTATCACCGCCATGCTTGAGTAGAAAAAATACTAGAAAAAAAGAAGAGAGAAAAAGAAGAGGGAAAGATCAAGTCAAACATCGACTGTCATCCAAGTGTGCATGTACAGCGGTATTATTGTAGACTGTAGAGGTGTGTCTATTATTGAACATTTACATGCTTGCCGTAACTTATGAATGAGCAGTCTGATAATCGAGTAGCTAATACGTTTTTCTGCCCTGTGCTTTGAGTAAACCAACTTCCTTTTGAATGCCAGGCTTGTAGCGCACTTTTGTGTACAGGGGAAACTGATATCAACTTCCCTTTCGTTTTATTGCCTCATTTGCATTACTGATATGTGACACTCAACAACACACCAAAACAATGCGGGAGGCACAATAGCAGGTGCATTCATGAAATCTGTGATTTGAGCCAAGAAAAATCTCATCTCCCCATCTCGCAACTCTCAACTTGCAGAGCACCCCTGAAAGCGAAAGTGTCCCCCCACTAAAATAATGGCAGAGGGCTGATTTCAAGCATGTAATGTGCTTTCTTTCTCCTCCTGCTGTTGTTGAAGGAGGGGGCGTGTGTTTCCTTTCCTGTAGGATCCCACTGTTTGCCCCCCATAGGGACAAAGACCCTTAGATAGAGGCTATGCCTTTTGGTACACTCCCCCTTCGAGGACCATGTCTAGGACTGCGGGAGGAAGTGTGAAAGGGCTTCCTGAGCCAGCATCCAGCATGTGGGCCAAAGTCGACTGGAAGACCCTCTCGACAGATGGAGTCAATCCCACTTCCCCCTTGGATTCCATAATCCAACTTTCTCTTACAACACTTCCCTCAACCTTATCCTTGTATTCCTCAACAGTGTGATTCAGGAGTGAAGCTGCTCTCTTTGTTCACGTTTATTCTGACCTTCTGAAGTTAGTAATTTGTCATTAGTGATTTGTGTGTTTGAATTGTGCTTTACTTTATATCTCTCCCATTCTTTGAGCCTTCTTAAACTCATATCCCTGTAAAGTCCAAAGTAAACCAAAGTATCATTAATTATTGGAAAACAATGGGATGTATGGCCCCAATCACAATGGTCCATGGAGAAACATAACAACTGAATAAGCAAATATGAGTCTTAATTGGTCTGTGCTAAACCGCCATGAGCTCAGTTAATGACAGCAAATATCCTTATGGGAGTTCTGTTTGAGTCCCTGCAAAAATGGTATAACTCTGTAAATATAAACCCACGTCTCTCCGGATGAGGTTTAGCTGCTGAGTTACAGCAAGTAAAGTTACTAAAAATATATATTTGTTAAAGTTGCAATGGCTTGCGAAAATTTTGCAGATTATACAGAAGGACATTGTTCCTAGGCTATATGTGCCATTGCACAGGGTCCACTGCTTCAGTTTACAAGGTTAGAAAAAGGAACTTTATAAAGAAGCAAACAGCGGTTAGAAAAGAAAGGAAATAGTTCACAAGGACTTGATACATTCCTAAAAGTTAGTACATGCCCCCCTTAGACAGTTACTGACAGGAAGTTGAGAAGGACACACAATGGCCCAACATGATCCAGCAAAGACACCCCAAATCAACAGGGTTCCTTCTGCTGTCACCCTAGCAATGCATTCAAATGTCAGCATACTCGAGGACACGTGTTCCTCTTGAAGCACCTCTGGAATTCACTTCACTGTACAGAAACATTTGGGGTAGAGGATTGGAGGGCTTCTATTCACGGATTCCTCAATTCATCTAGTTTCTTACATTCTCTCTAGAAGAGCAAATGGAAGAATTCAGTGATGAGGAAGCCATGGTAGGACTCTAAATAATTGAAGTACTAACTTTTTATGATAGGTTAACTAACCAACTTGCTGTGATTATTTTAAAATTCAAACAAAGTTGTTATAACTAATTGCAGCAAAATTTGTTACTGTGATAAATAAATATATATAGCATGAAGAGAATGAAGTCAACTTCCTTTGATTTCTTTATTTGTGTGGAGTGTTTCTATTATTGACAGACAATTGCACGATAATTAATGAGAGGCAATTTAAAAAACGATCAGCATAAGTTGAAGGCAACAGAACAAATAATGTCATGGTGTATAATTACAGTATTTACTATTTGAACAATTATTAAAAGTTAACTACAAATAAATAAGATTTCAAAATGCTTTGCATTTCAGTAATGAGACTTCTTGGGTGGAAATGTGCTTAATTGTCATGAAATGCAAATAAAAAAATCTGTGCCCCTTGACAGATTTGGTCAATTTTACCCTATAAGTTGTATGATCAACTATTGCTGAAAGTAATGAAGACTGACATTAGGGGGAAAAGTTAAGTATCACAACAGCCCTTGAATTGTTTGTTTTCCAGTTTACATAACTGGAACTGGTCTAAAGAAGAAGCTATATCAGTTTTTGCTGTCCCTCTTGAACGCCCTATCTTGACAAAAGCAAGCCCTTGTTTGCTCCCCAAGACAAACCTCTATTGGAATCCCTGTTGAATCACAGAGCGCCCCATAGACAGTTTCGCCTTTTGACAAAGTTTGGGGCTGCAGAGAAAGAGCCGCCTTGTGTGAGGCTTCACAGTACAGCTGGCCTCCTTTCCTCCAGTAGTTTATTAGACACGGGCCTTTAATGAATGGGAGTCGCTGTTACAGTAAGTGACAATTACTCGACTTATCTTGCTCGCCACCAGCGATCTCACATATCCACGGCCATCATAATTCCTGCTATCATAAAGAGGGCTTGTTGGGCACTGGCAGCATCCACAATAGCCGTCCTTCAGAGTCACTTCATGCCATCCCTGACTGTGTGTTCTGGTTTTATTGGGGTACAGTAGCATGAGGCTTCCTTGTGGATGGGCGAAACTTACTGAGGGATGCAAATAAACAGGCCCGAGTAGGGTTAAGCCCTTTACAACTGACATGAGCGGAAACTGCACAGCCCTGGCACGTCTACAGCAGCCATCTCTTGTTTCTAATTGCTTAGAAAAAAGAAAAGGAATGAAACACAACCGGTAAACATTGCAACGGCATGAGTCAATCAGGTCTGGGTAGGTCTCTTGGTCTGCTAGGGTTATCAGAGCTTTCCGTTTTGATATTGTGATACATAGTCGAAATATAATTGTCACTCGGTTTTAACTCTTTCCCCGCCATTGGCAGAATTTCCTGGCTTTCCGTGTTTTCACTGTTATACGGTAGGGGGCGCTATTACACATCTTCTGAAAGAGTACAGCATCTTCCGATCAAAACACAGGCGAAGACGCAGCAGAAACAAGCGATAGAAGTATTGCTTATGCACATTGTAGTCTTTGAAGAAGAAAAAAACTTGACTTTCTCAGCTTTTTGTTCAAAATGTTGCTTTATTTTATCCACACTTATTCAAGCGTAATAAAGCTAGAATAAAACGTTTGATAACACTTTATAGTAAGTATAGTGTAAGAAAGTATTTGCAAATCATTTGTCAAATAGTTAATTAATAGTTTATAAACTGCAGTTAATACATTACTAGACTATATACAAATAGTGAGTTCTTTAATTAAAGTGTTGTTGTTTAATTAGATCATATGTAAAGAGTTAGATAATGCTTTGGTAACAACGGATTAACTTTTAAATAGTTTTCACTTTAGATATGTCACCTAAAATGGGAAAATTACATTAATTAAATACTTTAAACCAAACTTTAATGGACATTAATTGCATTATTATTAAGAGTTAAAATGTTTCACTAAATTTCTGGTGGCCATGAAACTTTTGTGAAACTTATAACAAATGCTGGCGGTGGCTGACAACTTTTAAAAATTTAATTTAATTGAAAAAAACACTGTCGGGGAAAGAGATTGTGTCACAAAAACAAATTCTGTCATTGTTTATCAACCATCATGTTGCTTCAATCTGGTATATGTTATCATGCAAGTATGCAAGTTCATGACTATGTCAAGCTCCAGTAATGACAAATAAACATCATAAAAGCACATGAAACTATTTTTATTATCTAAACATACACTATAAATTGTCTCTAAACAATTTTTGTAAATAGTAACTGAGATTTCAAAGATTTGGCCAAAGTTTACTCTCTTCCTCATACAAAGCTATCGATTGAGTTGCACTGACTACAAATGAAAAAGGATTTACTTTAAAACAATTTTCATTTAGGAATTACTAATTAAATTTCACAAATAAATGGCAAGAAACATTTAATTAAACATGCAAATGTGATGCAGAAAGACTGAAATAGTAAATTCTTTGTTTTATTTACAATTTCAAAATGATCTCTTATGGAAAAGAGCTGCGTAAAGATTCTTCAAACAATCTCTTTCTGTGTTTCATTGTAATAGTAACAGGTTTATATGAGTAAATTTCATTTTTGGCTTAACTAGTCCTGTAAAGCAAACCCTTAATGGATTTGAGGACTGGTTCCTGTATATCTGTGTCTGGTCTGGTGGCATATTAACTGTAATTTCGCGTTCTCACCATTAGAAATCGTCATTGAGTGTGTAATCCTGATTTGCAAGTAAAAACACGAGAGGCTTTGGTGTGTCAGAGCGGCAGTATTAGACAAACAAAGGTGTGTGTCACGTTTGAATGCGCAAATTCTGTTAACGTTTCAACCTGCGGATGAGAAATTAATAAAAGGCACGCATACCCGTCTACGATGACATAACATCTGTTTTTGTTATTTTTTTTACATTATATTTTGAGAGGAATAAAATACTTTGCACTCAAAATTAATTTCTGACACCTTTTGTTTTTCATCATTTTTTTAGCAGTGAATTTGCTTAGATAATGGGACAACAGGGTCCAAATCTCTTTCTTTCAAATTGCATATCTTTTCTTCCTGATAAATGACAAAAAAGCTTTGTAGTTAAAGAGCTTATTGTGAAAAACATATTTAAATGTACTGGTTTTATTTGTCAAAAAAATATTACTTAGTATTCCTGAATCAACCAAACTACGTTAGGTTACACTAATAAAAGTTATTTTAAGTCTGACATATGAAATAATAGTCCGAAAATCACATATAGCGAACATATATCAGTTTTATTCAGAGGCCCAAACGGAGCAAAAATATGCAATTTGGTGCTGATATTTATATGGCAAAAAAGTAAGATGAAATTCTGATCACTTGTAATGTAAATCACTGAGATCTTTATATCTGACTACTTAAATAAAATGCATATAAATATCGGTCGTCATCTCTGTATCTGCCATGTGTCTTAGTAAGATGATAGTTATTTAAATGCTCAGTTTTATGATCATAAGGCAATGCAATACAATGATGATTGAGAGATGAACAGATAAACCTTCCTCAAAGGCCTGATGAACATGATTTGAGAACATGATTTTTCCACAGAACAATTATGTATGGATAATCAAGTAAACCTAAGATGATTCAGTCCAGTACGTGATTTTGACGGTTATTCTTACATTTACCATAAGAAAAACAATAAAGACTTCACAGCAAAAAGACACTTGAAGCATGAGCTGAAAATGGACATTTTTACAATTATACTAAAGGCCTTTTAATACTAAAAAAAAAGTATAAACTATCAGTCAGACGACGGAAGGCTGTAGTAGATTGTGAGTGACAGGGTTTTTTTTATCACATGTTGATCATTAGGCTTTAGAAATGTGTGTATTAGATATGATACAGCAGGTTTAATCAGGTTATATCAGCTAAAATAGCCCCTAATGTAACATATGTACTTATTCACAATTTAAAGTGTAAATTCACAACAACAAAAAAATGGATTATTTTTATTGTGTTATTATTTTGTTATTATGACACTGCTGAGAGACACTGCAGCAGTGGCGTGTGTGTGTGTGTGTGCGTGTGTGTGTGTGTGTGTGTGTGTGTGTGTGTGTGTGTGTGTGTATGTGTGTGTATGTGTGTGTGTGTGTGTGTGTGTGTGTGTGTTCTGGTATGTTTGTCCCTGTGAAAAGAGGGCCTGTGTTCA
The DNA here is from genome assembly GCF_029890125.1 of Rhinichthys klamathensis goyatoka. Taxonomy (NCBI): domain Eukaryota; kingdom Metazoa; phylum Chordata; class Actinopteri; order Cypriniformes; family Leuciscidae; genus Rhinichthys; species Rhinichthys klamathensis. The sequence continues at coordinate 104,977 of NW_026606785.1, read as the reverse complement.
TCCCAGCCTGGGCCCCTGTAATGCTGCAAACACCACGGATTTGGACTTCTCTTTTGTTGTCCTGTGCTGACATCACACACTGCTGATGGGCGAAAATCCCTCTTTCTCCAGCACCAGCACTTTCGAAACAAAACTGCCATGGCACTGATGAGTAATGCCAACTTGCCAAAAATACCTCATTAATCATCACACTAGCACACACACACACACACACACACACACACACACACACACACACACACACACACACACACACACACACACACACACACACACACACACAGCCCAACTCAGCCATAAGCGTCCCCAAAAATCCTATATACCATATTGGATACCATAATCACAGTCTGTGCTAAGAACAAGCTGAATGTAATATTATAAAATGAATAGATATGCTAAAATATCCAATATAGTCACAGCTATGACATGACACATCTGTTCGCCGGCTGCTGTGTATCACTGCAACTATTAGCTGACATATAGCACTAGATCTTCTTTTCATGAAAATGTCCTTAGTATTTCTGTTATGAAATTTTTGTTTTTACATAATGCTATTTAAAATTATATTTTATGTATATACAATTTTTTATGAACTTTAGTTTATGTATAAACTTGATATAGTTTGTATTAACAATATCTTTATATACATAGTTTATGTAACATTAAATGTGTTTCTAGAGAGAGAGAGAGAGAGAGAGAGAGAGAGAGAGAGAGAGAGAGAGAGAGAGAGAGAGAGAGAGAGAGAGAGAGAGAGAGAGAGAGGGAGAATATATAGCACTGTCCTGAAATGCTTTTTTTTTTTAGCTTACTGTTAAAGAAACGTAAACCTATGAATCTGTTCCCTTACTTTTTAAATACATGTTCCTGGCCTTATTCTTTAAAAATAAAAGATAAATATGTCCCCTTTTACCTAGAGAAAAGTTTTACCATCCAATCACTTCTTAATGGATCACATCAAGTGTTGTCTCACACTGTCTTCGCTATTCATCAGGACTCAGATCAGTCCTTATGGCTGTAAAGATGGAATTAATGTTTGTAACATCAATAACCACTGAGCTGTGAAAATGGAAGGACACATTTCCATTTACTCAAAACCTTGGAGAAAAGTTTGCTTAGAAACACTTTCAGCCTGGAAATGTGTTGTCGAAGGCCACGTGGGTTTTACTCTATAGGCTCGGCTAATCAATCTAAAAATGGTGGCAAAGGTGACATTATTCTGAGGTAAACAAGCCTACGTACTCACACACCCAGCTAACATGTCACTCATTCCATCCAGGAACGAGTCTGACGGTGTAATAACAGCTTGAACTCCTAACAGGAGTAAAGACAAGCCGAGCTATGAGTATATCATGGTTCACTTCTATCATAACCACACACAACAATCACACACTCGTGGGCTTTCTCCGAGTATTATCTCCTCCAAATGCAGAAAGGCCTTCCAAAGACGTTTTGAACGTTTCTGTGCAGTGTCCTCCGTGATGTGACAAGAGTGGGATGATACCAGCTCTTAGACCCATCGCCGAAGCGGCACTCAAACGCAATCAAATACAATCAGCACCAGTCTGGCACTAACTCTCTCTCTCTCTCTCTCTGAGTGCCCGGCGGACAGCCTCAGTCTGTTAAACGTGACAGATGGAAGAGAAGATCTGTGTGTGTGTGTGTGTGAGTCGCTCCTTTGATCACACCATCTCCTCTGTGACCGGCCCAAATCATTTCAAATCACACAACAGGTTGACTCAGATCTTCAGGGCCACATGTAGCTTGGCCTTGTTGAAAGCGAGTAGACATGAATCCTCCATCTCGACGTGACGAGGGGCCGAGATCATATATGATATGATATGTGTTGTTATGTTATGTCGTGTTATTTTATGTTATGTTATGTTATGTTATATTATGTCGTGTTATGTCATGTTGTGTGTTGTTATGTTATGTCGTGTTATGTCATGTTGTGTGTTGTTATGTTGTGTTATATGTTTTGTTATGTGTTGTTATTTTATGTTGTATGTTATGTTATGTTATGTTATCTCGTGTTATGTTATGTCATGTTGTGTGTTGTAATGTTATGTCGTGTTATGTTATGTCATGTTGTGTGTTGTTATGTTATGTTATGTTATGTCGTGTTATGTCATGTTGTGCGTTGTTATGTTATGTTATGTGTTTTGTTATGTGTTGTTATTTTGTATGTTGTATGTTATGTTATATGTTTTGTTATGTGTTGTTATTTTATATGTTGTATGTTATGTTATGTCGTGTTATGTTATGTCATGTTGTGTGTTGTTGTTATGTTATGTCGTGTTATGTTATGTCATGTTGTGTGTTGTTATGTTATGTTATATGTTTTGTTATGTGTTGTTATTTTATATGTCGTGTTATGTTATGTCATGTTGTGTGTTGTTATGTTATGTCGTGTTATGTTATGTCGTGTTATGTTATGTCATGTTGTGTGTTGTTATGTTATGTCGTGTTATGTTATGTCATGTTGTGTGTTGTTATTTTATGTCGTGTTATGTTATGTCATGTTGTGTGTTGTTATGTTATGTCGTGTTATGTCGTGTTATGTTATGTCATGTTGTGTGTTGTTATGTTATGTCGTGTTATGTTATGTCATGTTGTGTGTTGTTATTTTATATGTCGTGTTATGTTATGTCATGTTGTGTGTTGTTATGTTATGTCGTGTTATGTCGTGTTATGTTATGTCATGTTGTGTGTTATGTTATGTCGTGTTATGTTATGTCATGTTGTGTGTTGTTATGTTATATGTTTTGTTATGTGTTGTTATTTTATATGTTGTATGTTATGTTATGTTATATTATATAACATAACATAACATAACATGGCATATTTACTTGTTGTTATGTTATAACATATATGTTGTTATGTAACACAACACAACACTACAAAACATAACATATAACATCAAATAACAACAGAAACATAATGTTATGTTATGTTATGTGTTGTGTTATTTTATGTTATGTTACATTACGTTATGCTATGTTACGTTATATGTTATGTTATAACATAACATATTTACTTATTTGTTATGTTATATGATTTTATGTTATAACACAACAAAACAACATGACTTAACATAACATAACTTAACATAACATAACATATAGCAACATAACATAAAATGTAACAACATGTTATGTGATTTACGTAACATTTTACTATGGTTAGGTTTAGGGGTGGGCCTTACGTTTTTTTTCCTAAAAATCATACAGTTCTGTAAGAATCACATTGTATGAATTCATACACAAAATCAGTACCTCATTAAATCGTTACTTCTTTACATGTTACATTTTCTGTCATTATACAAACTTAAAGGAATATTTCGGATTCAACGTAATGTTGATAAATACAGAAATGATTAATGACTTCGCTCTCTTAAAGAAGGTTCCCAGTTACTGGGAAGCACTTTAATAAATAATTTTCTAAAATATAAAAAAATTTCTGTTAAAACACGTGCATGAGTTGGGTTGTAAAGTCACTCGTAATTTATTACGGTCATTTTTAGGGTTTTAGGTTTTATGTTGTCATACATAAACGTGTAAACGCTCCATAAAAGGTTAGAAAGTGTTTTTTTCCACACTATAATCATGTTAATGCACATTGTTTCACATCTTGTTCCTGTACTACTGAAACCGTGAGTGTTTTTAAAGTTTCTTAACGTAATCCTTTAAAGGGATAGTTCACTTTGAAATACATTTTTTATATGTTTTAGCTTACCTCAAGGGCATCCAAGATGTAGGTGTCTTTGTTTCCGCAGTAGTTTCAGTTTTGCTATTTTTAGGTCAAACCGTTCTTGTCTGTCAGTCATATAATGCAGGTCTATGGTCACCACCTCAAAGAGCATGCACAGAGAAGTCCAAATTAAACATGATTTAATGACTCGCAAATGTAAGTACACATTGATGGCCTAAGACACGAAACGAGCGGTTTGTGTGAGAAAACGAACAGTATTTATATCGTTTTTACCTCTTGTAAACACAGCCAGATCCAAGTGATCTGAGGGCGCCGGCGCTTCGGTCTGTGCGTTTCAAGAGGTAAAAACGATATAAATACTGTTCGTTTTCTCACACAAACCGCTCGTTTCGTGTCTTAGGCCATCAATGTGTACTTACATTTACGAGTCATTAAATCATGTTTAATTTGGACTTCTCTGTGCATGCTCTTTGAGGTGGTGACCATAGACCTGCATTATATGACTGACAGACAAGAACGGTTTGGCCTAAAAATATCAAAATTGAAACTACAGCGGAAACAAAGACACCTACATCTTGGATGCCCTTGAGGTAAGCTAAAACATAAAAAATGTATTTCAAAGTGAACTATCCCTTTAAGCACTACCGTTGCAAACTCCTTTTATCCGCATTTCACGACAACAACTAAACATCATCTTCAGAGTAACACATCAGATCTCTCGCATTCGGACAGCTTGTTGTGCTTTTCAGACTCGGACACTGCAGTTTGCCGACATTGTTTCTGAGTCAGGGAAGTTTGTAAGGCCGTACACATGTTCACCAGCCCGACTTTTAATAAGGTTTTAATGACCACTTGTGAAACGCTGAAGAGATGCTCGGGCTCTCGCTCTCTCTTTACTCTCAGAGCTGCAAATCTGTCAGGCCCGGCTACATTCTCACCCAGGTTGTCAACCGTGCTTCTCCAAGACAGGGTCACGGGGTTAAAATCGATTTCACAGGCCACCTGGAGAGCCTAGTCCGCAAACTGACTCAAGAAATTTATATCAGGCTTAGAATTGCCTACCACCCAGGGTTAGGTTGAGCTCGCGCTCCCCCAAAAAGTCCCAGGCTCAACAGAAGTTGGCACAGGCAGAGGCTGGGGTTGTTGACCCTGCAAGCTGACCTCTTCAAACTTCAACTGAATTGTTCTGGCAGTTTCCACGGTGACAGGCCACTCCAAGCTTATCCTGCTTAGGCTGAAAGGGGCGCAAACTTTACTATAATCTGCTGAGGGATGATACAAAAGTGGAAAAAAGAGGCTGAACACATCAAAGGTGATGTAAAACATCCTATTAATAAGAAACAAAGTATGAAATACACTTCTTTTTTTTTCAAACCTTGCTAATTTGGTAAATCAGTCACTTAAAAATGGGAGCATTCAGATCACATTTCAGCTGTCACTATGAACTTTATCTCAACACGGGTTTCTTTCCCAGGTGTTATTGAAAACTGACGGGAGATTAATAAAAGTGCCTGTACATGTCCTGTTTCCTCATTCAATAACCCACACGCGCTCATTAATGAAGCTCTACAAATACACAATTATTGATCACGTATCGTACACTTGACCAGTCACTTCAAATATTTACAATCATTATCAGATGATATAGTAAAACTGTACATCACTACACATTAATCTAGAGTTATGAACTTCATAATATGTTGACAGGTGCAAATGACTCTGATACATAATCAATATACATAAAGCTCTGCTATCTAGATTGACCTGCAAATATATATATATATATATATATATATCAACACTTTACAATAAGGTTTATTAGTTAACATTAGTTAACATGAGCTAAGAATGAACAATATCTTCAGCATTTATTAATCTTAGTTAATATTAATTTCAACATTTACTAATGTCATTAAAATCAAAGGTTGGATTTGTCAACATTGGTTAATGCACTGTGAACTAACATGAACAGCTATATTTTTTTTAACTAACATTAACAAAGATTAATAAATACTGTAACAAATGTATTGCTCATTGTTAGTTCATGTTAGTTAATACATTAATTAATGTTAACTAATGAACCTTATTGTAAAGTGTTACCATATATATATATATATATATATATATATGTAATATTAATTAAATGTTGATTGTTTAATTAGTTTAGGTGTTTAAGTGTTAACAGTGTTCATGTGTTGAATTATAAGTAAGCTTCTTATGTCATTATGTCTTGTAATTACACACTGTTATTGCAATTGATAAAGTAATTAATTGTATATACATGAGCAGTGTGTAACATGCAAGTTATACCAATAAATCAATAGAAAATAAAGTGGTAATTCAGGCTTTGTTGGGACACAATTGCCCAGAGGAAACCCAGCACTTGGGTTGTTGGCAGACAATGCCATAACTGCCCACCAACTGTTGCGTGTTTTAATGGCACTCGCAGTGTTTCTTATGTTAATTGGGCGGGTTGAGCGCAAAGACAGTGAAATCTCATCCTGCGACTAGATCGGCTTTTCAGAGGGAGATGTCATTTGGCTGAGCTCTGATCTCCTCGATAGGGAGATAGGCACCTGATTCAAATGGTTTGCCTGTTCCCTCTAGTCACTCGATCGGCGTGTGAACTCTCTTATTTACAATCAAATGGCCTGACCGGGCAACACACACTTCAGCAGCTCCCGTATCACTGCATATAGGCAGCAACAACACCCTCTTTTAACTCGCATCACGCGTTTCATCACACCACCCTATTGGGCAGATCTTAGGCTGTGCTCTTTCACGGTAAACGTACATTTACGGGTCTAGAATATCCTTAATTCTGGTAGCTGTCAGAAACTTTATTTATTAGATCGATGTAGGCCTGCATGCGTTAAAAAATAGCTTGCATATAGGCTACACGTCTTCTATAATGCCTGTTGGGGATTTATACTGATATTTTTGTGGCACTCACTCTAAAAATACTGGGTTGTTTTAACTCAATTTTGGGTCAAATATGGACAAACCCAAACGTTGGATTAAAAATGCAATTTAAAAATGTAACCCAACGACTGGGTTTGTCCATATTTGACCCAAAATTGGGTTAAAACAACCCAGCATTTTTTAGAGTGCTATAATCAAAGGATGAATCGGTGATGCAACTCTCCAAAGAAGAGAGGGACAAGTCTTATTAAAAGAAGAAAAAATATGTGAAGAAATGTTGTATTCATTTTTCTTAAATCATTTAATGTAGGCTATAATCAACATACAGTATGTATGACTTTTCGCTCATGTCAGATGACTTGATATTCAAAACACATGATATTTGTAAAAAAAAAAATATAAAAAAACGTGTTTTCAAGGTGCAAGGGAATTTTTAGTTTGGTTATTTTAGTACTTTTTGCTTGATGGTTACGCCACTTGACATATTTGGCAGCTCTCTTCGCGTATTCGTTTTAAGACGTTTGACACACGAACGAAATCTTGTGCGCTAAAAATAATAAATATGCATAATTTCGAACTGTCATTTTTTTTGCTCCAAACGTGTGTCCTATTTAAAGCATGGCATTCCGTCACTTGCAGGGGACGCTGGAGTAGCTCTTTGAGACTGAATGAAAGATAGAAAAAAAAACTTTACATTCCAGCGGGGTCTCTGACGAGAGCACAGGGGCCATTCAAAGATTTTAGACCCACTAACCATACTTGAGAATTAATTAGACTCATGCAAGATAGGGTGACCTAAAATGAGAAGCGTGTTTTTTTTTTTTTTTTTTTTTTTTTTTTTTTTTTAGCTTCTTTGTACTGGCTTTTTTTGAGGACTACGACTTATTGTAATATGTCATCATAATATTAAAATTAACAAACGGAATGCACTTTTTCCATTCGAAAATAACTAGTTTTTACAATTAGTTATAACAACTTAAAAGTTGTTGAGATTTAAATTAAATAGGCTATCCAACTTAACTAAACTAAACTAAAGTTAACTGAACTTAATATTTTAAGTCAAGGAACACATACTTTTTTAAAGTTGAAACAACACATTTCTTATTCTAATGTTGAAATTTAAGTTGTGATAATATAAATAATAGCCTATAAATATAGCGTTTAAATTGTGTTTTGTGGACTTAACGTTCGAACAATGCATCCTTAAATAAAGAGTTCTTCATAAAGGCTTAGGAATTCGAATCGAATATCCAGCCTATTCGATTCGATTTAATGGCTCCGATTAAAAGTGAAAGTGTTGGGGAGCCCGCGTCATGCAGACACCTTTAGGGCAGGAAGAGCCACAGATGTGAACATTTTGAGAAAATTAGTTGTCAACAAGCCCACGCGTTCCATTCAGATGACACGGGGGTGACCAGAGAAACATAATGGGCCGGTTGAGGGGCCCATTCAACGTCCAGACAAACACTTTCTTCTGAAAGCACACATACGTCTGCTTGATCCAAAACTGAGAAGAGAAACGAGTCACTGCATGGGAATATTCCCCTCCAAAAAAAAAAAAAAAAAAAAAACCATTTCCTATCCTTGTCCAATCGCCGATTTCATCAATCCATTTCAGCCCCTTGATATCTTCAGCTTGTAGGAACTTCTTGTCTAAATCAAGCCTAATGACACACTTTACCAACAAATAATAGATTTAAATAGTGTAATTGCTGATGAATATGATCTTTTTTTAAGTAGGATGACCCAATTGCTTTTAGTGTCATTAATCAACATATATGCTATGTACAAGTGAAGCTTGAAATTGGCGGAATGAGGAGAACAATGCTCTGCTGTTTCTGAGGGTCAGCTAATGACAACCTCCTAACAGCCCCCAAACCTAATGCTGGGAAACCAGGAAGAAAAAAACAGATTTCACATGCTGGAGATCATCCATGCAAAAAGTGCGTCATAGATATACACATCCACCTGATGACATTTCCGGAAATGGGAATAAGAACGAATAGATTTTGAACTTGTTGTTATGTTTGAAGAGGAATAAAGAAAAACTTCAGGAAAATAGGCTTCCGCAGCTCGATCCACATTTAGTTTACACTAAAACCGTAGATAGGCTATACCGCTTTGTTTTCGCTAAATAATTATTCCGGAATTTTTTTTTTTTTTTTTTTTAGCTTTAAAAATCTTTCCCAAACTAAAAGTATTTGCTTTGTGTTAATTAAAAGTGTTGCATATATATATAGCTTTTTCTGCTACGAACAAAAAAACATGTCGTTTTAATCCATGCAAATGTTCTAAATCCGAATGAACGAAAATCGCTAGTTTTTATAGCCTATGCAATTTTGATAAGGCACGCACAACTGAGTCAAAATTGGTTTAAAATTTTATTTCAATAAATTTGAGCAAACACTTTCCTCCAGCTTAATAATAGTGCAGTGTCCCCATCCCCCGTCCATCCAGTCTATGGGACTCAGTGGTGCATTAAAGGGATCCGCATTGCTGTGACTGATCTGCTGTATAAAAGCACAGATTGTTCCTCGCGTGGGATGAAATACTCGCACCTCAGCTTTGCATATGGTCAAACTTGTTGCCCCGCATAATGATACAGGACAGAAACACACGGACTGGTGTCATCTGTTGCACATCTGTTGTCATCAGCTTGAATAGATTGATCTGAACTGTTCATCCGTTATCAGCATTAAAATTTAAAAAACAAAAAAACAACAAAAAAAAAAACGCGCGTAAAATAGTTATAACAGAATTGTTGAATTTGAATCTTTGAAACTACATTTGAAATCGTGCATGAAGATCAAGGCAATGACAAATCAGAACAACATGTCCAAATGCACACTGAAAGATTTTCATTGTCTCTCCATATAAAAAAAAAAGTAATGATGATAAAACTTAATTTTCTAACTCCAAAGATTTCTCCACCATGAGGCTGGATTGTTCTGCAAAGACCCAATCCATATTAATAATAAAGAGATGATGATTTACATTGATGCCGAGAAAAAGCACCAATTATCCTGTCATTAATCACGTGTGCATTTGTTACAAAACAAATAGTTTGTTCAAGACCGCATCAAAATCATTTTCAGGTTTGACAAATGTAGCGAATCAAAGCTGCTGATGTATAAACACGCACCAGACAATACAAACAATTAAATATATCAACATATAATTGCATGCAAACAATAAAAAAAGGTGTGTGCACTTTAGTGTCTTTGAACAGAATGTTATGGGATAAACAGGGTTCTTGGGAAAAAAAGTCTTATTAGCATTTGCAAAAAGAAGGCTCTTAATAAAATGTAACTTTGCACAACAAAGACAGTTGAGAAGAGAGAAAAAAAGGACTGGCATGCGTGAATATGACGACAAGCAGTTGTCGGAAGTTGAATTGGAGTTGAGTGCCAAAGTCTTCAGCAGGATCATGGGTAAAATCATGACAGAATGCACAGTGGTATTAAACAACGGGTTTGTTTTAATCCACCCGTTTTCAGACTGTTTGTAATGTCACGCGCGCGCGTCAACAAACGATCGCTATCTATAAAATAAAACTTCTTTAGTGATGTCTCCAATGCTCCCATTGGGCAGAACAATTAACGAACATCAACACAAACAAGCAATGGCATGGAAAACATCTGCTTTCATACTGGTCATATAAACGCACTTGTTGGATTCATGCAAATAAATGAAACGTTTCAAAATAATAATGCGCCGCGGTGTTCGTCCAGGTTCGGTTCGGGTCGCGGCGCGAGACTGCTGTGGTGCTGGCTGACAGTGTGTGGTCTCATAGAGACCCCCATCCCCCTGTTTCCCTGCACCTGCACTGGATCATTCACCCAATGAGAGACATCTCTGACAGTCCTCAATTCAGCCCAGTCCCCCTCCATCACTGCCCCCCTCCCGCGAAAAAGGCCACAAGACACATCTTATTACTTTCTCCAAATACTTTGCGCCTTTCTCCACCCATTCACTCTCAGCGCCAACACACAACACATTACAGACACAAAGACACACGCAATAGATGTTTACAATCTAAGCCATTTATGCATGTGATGCATTGCAGTATTCTTTGTAGAATTAAAATAATGAGAATAACCTAAAAATAACCGATTCATAATTATTTGCTACCGCAACAATAATAACAGACAGCCCTAATAATAACAACAACAATGTTTTTATGATGATTAAAAGCCGACATTTTAATAAAATCAATAAATGATTAATGAACTGTTATACTATTATTATACTAATAATAACCAACAACAACAAATATAGCTATTATTAATAATATAACCACAACATTGTATATGTATTCGCAGTACTATACTGAAAAAATATATATATTTATCATAACTTTTTATCTTCTGTCAAATCAACGAAGATAATTAATGTGGCTCAGATAACCTCATATTTTGAGTTTCTATTTATTAAACCAATCTCTTTGTTGTATTAACTCAATGAACTCAAAATGTTAAGGCAACCAAGTAACTTACTTTTTTTTAAGTTAAACCAACAATATGGTTTATTCTTTGGCTTTTCCCATTGGTCAATCGGCCACATATGTAATCCCCTATTCAGCTTATATTTGCTCATATTATAATGAACTTGGCATCGTCAAGACTTGTTTTGCCGAGACAAAACATCATAAATGACATTTGAAGGGATGAGTTTGGTGCTATATTAGGCCTAAAGTATTTTCAAAAATAGTCCGTATTACTGTCTGTCACCTGAGACCAAATCTTTAAAAAGCTCAGACTGAAGATGTTCCCGTGGACAGGTTTCTCAGAGATGAGAGTTTTGAGTAAAGTCCTCGGGCGCGCGCTTCCCACCTGTTGCTCTACAGATATCGTCTATCTGCTTCTCCACAACAGCAGTTTCCCATCATCCCATGTAATATTCCTACCGGTAAACGAGCGATTTCAACAAAAGCACTTTCTAATGAATTTTCGTAATATAATAAAATCACACACACGTGACAGCTAAAGCAACTATTTTCAAGCTAACAGAATTCACCACGCATTCCCAACACAACTATCAGATGCCATTATTTATTCGTCTCATTACATGTCTCAACCTATTATTTCATAGCCTGTATCAATATAATCCCCCAAACCGCTGCGGTTCATGCATTGTTTTTCCTAAACGCATTCTGTTTTTCCACAAGTGAATGTGTCTATCATCAAAAGACAACCATAAAAGTTATTTTAATCAGTATTTTTCAGCAGTCAATCTGTGGTTACAAATATCGGTTCTTCAATAGAAGGCCTAGCCTATATACTCCCATCGTTAAACTGCAATTTTTTTTAGGATAGCTACATAATAACCCTGTTTTGAAGGTATACGTGTAATGAACCTTTAATCTCAACATTTCAGCAAAAACAGTTTCTTTCCACACTGAACCATTAGGAACGCTCCTTTTTAGACGCGTTTCCAGTTCACTTAAATTCCCAGTTTATCAAACAGATTCAGCCATTACAACCAATTCCTCTGCTTGTATAAATAATGGATTCAAGCAGTGCTCCCTGACCCCTTTGAGAGTCCGGCAGGGACACGTTTGTCGGAATGAGCCCTCGTCAAATATTCATTCAGCGCTTAATGTGAGCCGTTCTCCCCCGAGACCCGCTGTAAGAGATGCCTCGGTGCCTTGGCGAGAAACACCAGAGAAATATATACACAAACACACTTCATTCATCTCCATCATCTCATCTCGAGCTGGATTCGAGACTGAGACAACAAGAACCAGCAGCGTGTTCTCGAAACTGTGTCAAACACTAAACCTGCTTTAATACATGAGCATTAATGTGAACGCAAACCTCTTGGGCATGTGAAGTGAGCAGAGAGACGCCTGAAATTTTACTGATATCATTCTACTTTCATTCTGCAAAACTCCAAATCGAATTGTCACTGATCGAATGTGAACGGTTTTTATTATTTGAAAAACAACACTGTAAAAAAAATTATATGATCAATAACTTGACAACATATGTTTTTACATAAGTAATAAGTAAAGCAATTTTCAACTTTTTTTGTTATACAAGATTCAACTCATTTTTAAAGTCAGTTTAATGTAATTTAAGTTGAAATGACTTAAACATCCGAGTTGAACTTTTTTCAGTGTATCAACATGCATGTAATATATTTTAAAAACACATCAAAAATGATATAACATCATATATGTTATAGGATAGGCTAACACATTATAACGAGGTAATAGTTATTTATTTGTATTGTTTTATAATCAACTAATATAATTGCTATTGAAAAACATAATCCAAAAAACGGATTTTTGAAATTTTAAATTTTAAAATATGAAATGGAAAAACTTAATGTCGTTTTTAAAAATCTGCGCGCAAATGATGATAATAATAATAATAAATTCTTGCACTCTTATAAAAAATGTGAAATAAAGTTATAAAGTAAGTGACTACCTTGACGTGCGTCTTCATTTCGTTTGGGCCGTTTTATGTCCCCGAGCAGAGCAGAGATTTACAGGCAAGAAACTTAAACGCTGTCGCTCACAGTCCTCGCTTCCACTAAAAACACAGAGACGGAGTTAACTTAATGCTCACTGCATTTAAATAGCATCTAACATTTCATTTGTTGGAGTCAAACACCAGTAAACACGCTGCTGTCATAATTCTGCACATTCACATCCAATATACTTACTTTCAAAGAGTTGCGTGACCCATGCGCGTGTCATCTTATTCAGACAAATAATTCATAAAATTGTGTTTGAGTTAGAGACTGTGAATGCAAATTAAACCGTATAAGTGACAGTGAATTTGGAATGTATTAGATAAGAAAAACTAACGTTCTGATATCAAGCCAAATGTTCAATAAAATCAAAACCAGAAACAATTTCAAATATCCAAATTTCAAAAATTTATTCATTTCAAACTGCATATTGAAAAAAAAACTCAGATTGTAACTGTTATAATGATGTTATTAGTTAAAATATATACATGGAGCGTTGGCAACTGCGTACAGGCCACATTTTACAACTACGAAAAATGAAAGTTTTAAAATAAAAACTTAAAATATCACAGAAAATGTACAGAAGATTTTACAAACCATGAGAAAAATAAAGAACACAAACTTCATATACCTAACAGATGAAGAGTGGGAGACCGAAAATAATCAAATCAAATAAAAAGGTCTAACCTGCGAGAGTGCCTCTGTTTGTTCTCTCATTTAGAACTTAATAATATAATATTAATAATTATAATGGTTTATTACTATGTACCTTCAATGAGAAACTCTTTTTACCCCGTTCTTTCATTTCAGCGTTTGCAGAATTTTTGGAGCATATACTGAAGCAGTAAACATCAGTTATTGTGCCATATTTTTCTCTCTTTTTTTTTTTGTTGCACAAATGCCTTTTTATAAAAACGTAACTTCCTGCTGTTTACAAACATTACATCTGGTTGTTATTATGTTTCTTTGATAAATACTGTACAAAAAAAAAGTCGATTGCAATAATAAAACATTTGCTTCACTCTCCCCCCGTTTTTCTACTTTTCCAAATCGCATACACCTTCTGGAATTAAAAACAAAAACAAAAACGCAAAGCAAATAAAGGCAAAGAAAAAAAAAGAACAACAGAACGACAAACTGTGTGGAGTTCCTACCGTTCCTTTTTAAATAGAAAGCAAAAGTTTTGTGTTCTTTCCTTGAGCTCTATACAACTTTCCCCTCCCCCAAAAAAGTGTTCTGTACAAAAATAGTCCAAAGGAGTCCAGCAGTGTAGAAAAGTTCTTTTTTTTTTTTTTTTTACATGTGCGATAGTGGGATCGTGCCGTTAATCGTCGTGCCGGGCACAGGCGCGCTCTGGTAGTGCTGGGACATGTGCAGTCTGCTCTGCGCGCTCTGCTCCTGCACCTCGGCCCCGGGCAGGTACATACTGATCATGTCCCGCAGGTCCCCCGTTTGACACTGTCCGGCCCGGGAGTGAGAGGACGACGTGACCACCGGCGGACTCGAACTGGACTCGGACTTGACCACCGAGCCCATGGAGCTCAGCGTCATTCCCGGCGTGCTTTGCTGCGAGTAGGACATGCTGTAGGTGGGCGATCCGTTCATGTAGGTCTGCGAGTTGGTCATGGAGTTGTACTGGAGCGCGCTCATGTCGTAGCGGTGCATGGACTGCATCTGCGCCGTGTTGTGCGCGTTGAGCCCCGGGTGCTGCGGGTAACCGAGCTGCTCCTGCATCATGCCGTAGCCCCCGTTGGTCCAGCCGTTCATGTGCGCGTAACTGTCCATCCGCTGGTTGACCCCTGCGCCCAAGCCGGCCCCTACACCCACACCGGCGCCCATGCCGTTACCGCCCGGCGCCAGGAGCCCGCCCGGCAGGGTGTACTTGTCCTTCTTCATGAGGGTCTTGGTTTTCCTCCGGGGTCTGTATTTGTAATCCGGGTGTTCCTTCATGTGGAGAGCCCGAAGGCGCTTGGCTTCGTCGATGAACGGCCGCTTCTCGCTCTCGGACAGAAGTTTCCACTCGGCCCCGAGTCGCTTGCTTATTTCCGAATTGTGCATTTTGGGGTTCTCCTGTGCCATTTTCCTCCTCTGGCCCCGCGACCACACCATGAAGGCGTTCATGGGTCTCTTGACCCGGTCCGGGCTGTTTTTCTGGTTGTTTCCTGAGGAGTTGGTGTTCCCCGTGCCCCCCGTGTTGGGCTGAGGCGCCGGGGGCTTCAGCTCGGTTTCCATCATGTTGTACATTTAAAAACGAGTTTAGGAAAGTCTTCCCCACCAGCAGTTAAAAAACAAACAAACAAAAACTAAAACAAAAAGTCCAAAAAGTGGAGGCAGCTGAAGTTACCTTAGCAGTTCTGGTAACTTTGCTGAGGAAGTAAAGCGCTATTAGGTCCTGTTGGTTTCCACAAACTTCTTTTCTCAGTCTTGAGGAATCGACACAAACTCGGTTTCCCTCCTCGCCAGAGCCCTTGTCAACTCCTGATACTTTTTGAACAAGTTAATAGACAACCATTCATAGAGCGACTGTCAGCGAATATAAATGGGTTTGTCGCTGACCAATCAGAGCGCGACTGCTCCCTCAGCCACGACTGTGTGTCTCTTGGATTTGCATAAAGGGGCGGGGTTACGCGCGGTCAGCAGTGCAGCGCTGAGCCACAGGCAGCACTTCTCCACCAATGAACACTGTGCGTGCGTGTGTGTGTGTGCGCGTGCGTGTGTGTGTGTGTGTGTGTGTGTGTGTGTGTTATCGGAGAAAGAACTAAAGTGAGAATATTTCACACAAACGACTTTTAATCAAAGTATATTACAAGGACGGATGATCTTAAGATCCTAAACCCAAACACTGGAAGTGCTTTTTCTGTGAAAACTTTTTGGGTTCGTCGCTTCGTTTTGAAAATATAGATAAATTAACGTCTAAATGAACAGACTGTTACAAACAATTAAAAAGAAGAAGAAAAAAAAATAGTTTTTCTTACAATATAAGTAAAGTCTTATAATATTACAAACTTTTGCTTGATTATTTCTTAAAACACTAAAAGGCGTAAGTTTGTACAAATGTAGGCTTACAATTTAATTTCGTTCTAATGTTATAGGCCTAGTTATAATTCATTTGGTGATCACTCGCGGTTGTTATTATTTGTATCATTCTTCCCTTCTATAAACAGCTGCATTTATTACACTTTTAACTGTTGTTTTATTTCTTCCCATTTTTGAAACAATATCCATAATATGTGGTCAAACTTCTCTAGGCTATTTATAAAGGCTATAGCCTACTCAACCGGCTCAAGCTTAATGCGAATTATAAAATGGAGAGCCGTCAATCATCACAAACAGGCAGTTTTGTCCGGGCTGTTGTCATTACATCACCCTGAACAAAAGCACTACAAAAGCTGACTACACTGACCATCTGAGTTCTGAGGATTTGTGTTATTACAATCCACTCCATGAAGAGTGACAAGGGGAGAGGGTTTATTCAGCAGGACCTCCTTCAAAATAACATCCACCAACAGGACAGCCTGACGACCAGACACTTTCATTAAACCCGAATCATAACTAATAATAACTGTTCTTCAAGAGTTAAGAGTCGTTCATTCTTCAGCAGAAGTTGACTATAGTGCTCGACAACACGGAAAAAGTGGAGCTAATATCCAAACAGGCTTAATGTCGGGAAAACACGCCGGAGGATTTTTTTTGTTTTGTTTGTTTTTTTCTTGTTTTCGTTCTACAATGCACGAAAGCAGATCTTATTATGTTTCAATAGCGTCCTCTTGTGGTAATATTTATATATGAAAAGGCTCATCGTAGACACTTTCAGAATATTTCCCAGCAGCACATTTACGCAGACTCTTCCATAAATTTGTTTTATTAAAAATATAGCTACACTACGCGATATAATTAGCAGCGAATACAAAATAGCCTAAATTACAAAGAGCAAACACAACAGAGAATACACAGATATAGGGGCCAAACGTATGTGAACGATTTTGAAATGCACTTTTGAAGGATGGATGCATGAATAAAAAAACAAATAGTCAATTTCAACTTCAACTTCTAAGAACGTGAGAATCTGAACACGATGCGCCATTCTAATGCAACTCTACGCTCTCTCTCTCTCTCTCTCTCTCTCTCTCTCTCTCTCTCTCTCTCTCTCTCTCTCTCTCTCTCTCTCTCTCTCTCTCTCTCTCTCTCTCTCTCTCTCTCTCTCTCTCTCTCGATCTGCATTTGAGTGCCTTAATCTGCTTATGGAAATGTGTAGAACAGCGGGGAATCTCTAACATCCCAGAGTGGCTCCTGCTTTGGCTAAATTGTTAATTGTCACAGTTTTTCACAATAGTTGTGAGAAGGTCTCTTAATGTTAACTAAAATATATTTTAATGATATCAATTGATTGGTTATGAGATGTTTTGATTTTAAAATAAATAGTTACCAAAGAAATAAAAATGAATAGATATTTAAAAGCAAAATTGGCCTAAATAGAACAATCGTAATCTGTCAAACCTGATTTGAAAAATCAGTATTAAAAAAAGATCTTAACCTAAAGCATGGGATCTAAACGGATAAATGAAAAAAACTACCAAAAATGTTTCAGTCAATTGTTTTATGTTTGCCAATATCTCACAACAAATTCAGTCCATCTTAATACATTTATATGTACACAGAAACAAACACAAAACATTCTTTGAAAGTGAGAGTTAGATTTATTCAACCATTAAGTCTTAAAATTAGAAATTAGGAGATACTAATTTGAGAGAGAGAGAGAGAGAGAGAGAGAGAGAGAGAGAGAGAGAGAGAGAGAGAGAGAGAGAGAGAGAGAGAGAGAGAGAGAGTGTGTGTGTGTGTGTGTGTGTGTGTGTGTGTGTGTGTGTGTGTGTGTGTGTTTCCTCCACTAGGGGCCGCGCTGACTGCAGATCAAAATTTGACAAATAACACACTACTTTATAGGCTTCTTCTATCAACATGATAACGGCATCCAGTTTTAATATTTCTGAAAAAAAAAACCGGGGACCGAAATCAGAAACTTAACACATTAAAACAAAAAACTAAATTAAACAATTCATCAACAAATTTTGAGCTTATTTGAAATGAATACATAGATGATAACAGATTATAACATTCATCTTTAGATTTTTTGTTGTTTTTGTAGCCTAATTTTCATGACACAATTTTGCAGTTACAAACAATTTGTGTGTGTTAATTTTAGCTACTTTATTTTAACAGACATTTAAAAAATTAAAAGCCATAAAAAAAAAAAAAAATTAAAAAAAAACCCGTTTTTCCCCCCTAAAAGTTTTCCAAACCGCCGCGAACAGTCAACAAGTAGACATCTGTGTGTGGCCAATATAAACAAATAGCTTGAATAAATAATGCAGCTGAAATTAAATCAACATTTTAAAATAATAACACGATATTTAAAGCCGTTAGAATTGCTAATTAATATCCTGTCCCGGCAGACAGACACGCACAGACCATAATACCCGAGTTACTTACAGAGTTCCTCAGTTTGAGTGACACATCCAAAGTCCCGCTTGCGTCCCGGGCGGATCCTCAGACGCGAGCCGGCGAGCAGACGCTCTTCCCCGGCGCGCTCTCCTCCAGCGCCCGCTCTCATGATCCACCAGCGTCCACTCGCGACGCTCGCCCGCCCAGAGTGCTCGCAGAGCGGCTACACTCGCCCGCCTCAGTCCCTCTACAGCTCCACACCATCTGAAAAAGGGGCCGATTGAAAAAGAAGAAGAATGCATCAAGAACAACAAAAGTCACTTATAGCAAGTCTACAAACCCCCCACCAAAACATAATGAGAAGGAGAAAGCTTTATATATATTTTTTCACTGGGTATTCAGAGATAATTTCAAGCCATTGTTTCTGGCACAGATGGCTCTTTTTAATACAATAACACTGCGAGCTCCACCAACAATAAAAATCTAAAGCCTTCTCCTGAAAAACAGTTTTTTTTGTTCGCTCTTGTAAAGGGCCAACAAAAGCAGTCGTGAGGTAATGGGCTGGCTTTTTTCAAACGCAAAGAATGGCTATTTGATAAAGATTTTACTTCAGAAAAATACACTGTCATGTCATGTATAGCCGGGGAACATTCATTGCTTCCATACATTTATCACAACAACAGCAACAAAAAAACAAACAAAAAAACACTGTAAAATACATTTAAATGTACAGTAATAATAATAATATTTCCTTTTCATAATCAATCAACACTGTAAAAAAAATATGATCAATAAGTTATGACAACATTTGTTTTTGCATTGCTTTAAACCATCAATATAAGTTAAGCACCTTTTTTTTACAAACAAACTCATTTTTTAAAGCTATTTAAGTTGAAATGACATACACATCCAAGTTGATTGCACTTAAAAATGTAATGCAGCAATTATTTTACAGTGAAGGCATTTAATGTAAAAGTTCTAAATAAGCCATGATGTAATACCTGTAAAAACAATGACAGCTACATAACCCAGCAATTTTATGGATTGACATAATCCTAATTCCTGTTCAGAAAATCAATTGTACACAGTGACAGATTCCACAACAGTGGGCATGCATTCTCTACTATTTGTCAGTATTCGGTTTGCACGTATTTGCAGTTAAATGCACGTATGAATTTGCAATTGCTCTGTCCAATTACATAATAAGATCTCCAATATCCGACAACAGAAGCTTAAACCGAAAAGGGTGCTTTGAAGCAATGATCCGGGCCACATTCGGTGTCGGTGTCACACTTGGGCTCTGGTCGGGTCAGCGCTCTTTATCAGTTTTGACAGGGCGCTGGGGTAGAAAGGAACAAGGGGAAGACAAAAGGCCTCTGCGGGGAAAGTTGTTGGTTGGTGGCTGTGTGTTTGTCTACCTTTCTATAGGAATTATGGGCCGCCTCGTCCTCCTATACCTCCGTACTGACAGTAATCCACTGCACTGACTGTGGAGGCTTTGTCTGCTCATACAACATGGTTCAGTGTTAATCTCTACGGTGCTGCTACAAAAGAAAAGCAATAATGACTTCAATCAAAATACTACCCTGACTAATGATCCTGCAAAGGTGCAGGAAAAGAGAACAGATATAATAGTAATCAAAACAAAAATAACAGTAATAGTTGATCATCCTTTTTGTCAAATAATTTTTTGGGGGGGAAAAAAACCCCTCTCTCCTTTTTAATTGGTAATAGGATTAACAGATTTACTGCCTTGCCACAGATTGCCTTATTAAACTGATCTTATGGCTACAATCAAAAGTGACGGGCTGATGTCCTCAACAACCATTAAACAAATGGCGGAAATGAGTCAAAACTTACGAATCTCCGCGTGTCTGTTCACTTCTGCATTGCAATCGTAGAATACTAATGCGTTTCAGATAGAGTCGGTCTGCATCGCTGATGTATGAATGAATGGCCGTTCATTTCCATATGCATGAGTGTGTTCTCACTGCTATTTTGTGCGCATTATGGTTACACAAGCTGAGCTTAATGGGAGGATGACACTTTAGACCCCTGTGCTCTTCCTTTAGGGCCCTGCTGAATCTGTAATCAAGGGGAAGCGTTTCAGGGTTCGAGACCTGTCAGCCCGACTGAACCTCCGTGTGAACTTCTTCAAGGGCTGAATGAACAGAGCTCCAGTGGGACTAGACCACCAGACACTCCCCATGTGCTATTAATGGACCATAATAACATTTATGTTATTAAATTAGCTTGTGACCATGTTACCCAAATTGCTTAATCTGAAAAGAAAACTGGAGTAGATTGAGTAATTCACGTACTAGGCATAAAATTGATGAAATAAAATCATTTGTGTGTGGTCTGTGCATGCAAACAGATATCAAAAATTTATGCTCTCAAAATGTCTAGCTTGCATTACAGCACAGAATCACAATAAATGTACATGGAATTATATTTTTCATTAAGAAAATTAAGCCCAGACTGTAAAAAATGTAAATATAACAAAAATTTTTAGAGTACATTTTACATGAAAATACTGCAGTCTTATGACTTAAAATGTCACATTCAAATCAGTGTTACTTGGCTTTTTTTTTTTTTTTGTAAATGTTTGTGAAATTTACTTGCAATTTCTGAGTGAAAATTGTTTCTACACCAATTTTTCAGTCAAATTTTTAGAAATTTTTAGAAATTTTTCACTTTATAAAAAAAAAAAAAAAACGTACAAATACAACCAGGTGTACAAATACTAAATTATTTATCATTTTAAATTGTTTTCTTTTTTATTACAAAAAAATGGAAATTTGACAATTGAGAAACTGGAAATTGTCATGAAAAGGCAACGATATTCATTTTAACGCATGCAAATAAAAAAATCATAAGGGTCCTAAAGGGTCATTAGGGTCACAGTTGACAAAAAATCATACTGGTCCTAAAATGATTGGTTAACAAAATATAACTTTATAAAAATAAATATAAAAAGCAAAATATATAATTTGAATGCACTTTAAGTTGCTTTGGATAAAACAGTGCCTGCTAAATGGATACATTTAAATAATGTATTGTGAAATATTACCTAGATCTGTGCCAGACAGTTTACATGAGATTCACCCAAATTGGTATGGTGGAAATTGATCATAATTCACTCGAGGCAATCCATCACCTTTCTAAATAAAATGCCAAGACAGGTTTGTTAGTCCTAAGACATGAGTTTCCACGCTTTCATGGTGACAACAATCTTCCAGATTAGTGAGGTGGAGCTCACCATGCTTAACTAGAGACCTGCAATGTTTTTACATTCACATGACAGAAAATACATGTCATTCACTGAGATTATCACTTCTCTGTGTGTGCTGCTACATAGACTAAACATCCTGAAAACAGTTGAACAGCAGGAGAACACGGTATCAAAAGTATCACAAGCACTTCCTTGAGTTAAAGGCACGAGCCAAGACCAAGTGATGAAAGCCTTGAGATTCATATACGGTCAGGAGGAAATGCAGGTGCCGTTATCTGCAGAATAACATCACAGGCTGTGGATACGGTTCAGGCTACCAGTATAGAGAGATGCTTTAGAGCTATACGTTCTACTTTATTTTGATTATATGTATGTGCTCTAAGTAGGAAAAACAAATTGAACACCTTTATTAAGGAAGATCTCAAATGTCAGATTCCCAGTACGACTACAAAGACAGTGTATAACAGGTCTGCGTGCATATTCATTTTTCTAGGTATTCTGAGTTGTCTTAGGACCTCAAGGTCTTCCTGCTTTTGAAATGTTTAATTAAATGACTTTGCCTCATCATCAGGAACATGAAATGACAGAGTGAAAACAGCTTGCCCAACCTCCAGAACAACACAGAAGTCATTATTTGAAATCACCACCTACAGCAAATAAGGTGCAAAGAACATATGGCTTATATTTACCCATCTTGTCTCGCTCCAGTTGAATTCAATTAAAAGGTGTCTGACTTGGAAATATAGAGTGCCCTGACACTAAGCTGACACACTCCGGTGCCTTATAATACACTGGATTTACCAACCAGTCTGAATAGCCATTCATTGTCTTAACACAACAAATGCAGCACTACCATCAAGGTGCGAACAACTAACCCACTGGAAACCAATGGAAATTGACGCAATAATGCTACAATGTTCTGAATGGCTGCCAGGACATTGCTATGGTGTTGCATTTTCAGGATGTTTTGGATGGTTGCTAGTTGGTTACATACTGGTCTACGGCAAAAAAGCCACATCAAGGAGTGAACAACTAACCCAATAGAAACCAATGGAACTTGCTACAATAATGCTAGATGCTTTGACAAGGCATTGCTGTGTCATTGCTTGGGTGTTCACGGTGGATGCTAGGGCATGTTCAGGGATTTATGAATGGTTTCTAGATGACTTTGTAGTGGTCTATGTCAAAAAGGCCACATCAAAGGTGTGGACAGCTAATCCAATAGAAACTGAACTTGTTGTGAAAATGGTAACATGTTCTGGATGATTCCCACTCCCAGGACATTGCTATGTGGTTCTCAATGTTTGCAAGGGGATTTTCAGGGTGTTTTCGGGTGTTGATTATAAACTAGTCTACATCAAAAGAGCCTACCCTCAAGTTCAGGACTTTTCTACGACCAGTACCTTTCCTCAACAAGCCACATAAATCAAAGTATTATTTATGTCCGTCGCACAAATTGCAGGGACAAGTTACTTGGCAAAGTTTAATACTTAGAGTCGGGGGGGTAGTTCAAAATCCCTTACCCTAAATATGAGCAATAGTAGTAGTGAGTTTGTTAGCCTAAAACACCAATAATTACTGACTCAGCAGAAGTAAGAAATACATTTCAAAATAAAACAAAAATTGGTGGACGCTTCTGAAAGAGTCTCTGAAGCCACGTGCACTGTTAATCAAAGACTATAGACACCAACACAAGAGAGAGGTGCTATCAAAAAGCCAGATATGGGCTCTGTAGCACAGAGAAAAGGTACCGAAACAGAGCTCCAGCAACCCTCATAATGAACGGATAGATAACAGAACACTTGCTCACTGTAACGGCAATAATAGATCCGTATAAATTGCACGGGGTTGCTGATGCATTGACACAGTGCTTACTAGACAGATACTCCAACAGCAGACATACCGATGGGTTTTGTTTACCGGCCAATTTGAATTCAAATAAAGCTTTGCTTTCGCTGACTGCACATCATTATCCATGAGACTATAATCCCACCAGCAAATCCTACAGCTTCCAGAGCCAGACCTTTTGTTTGGGATTACTGGAAGCTTAGCCTATAACAAAGAGAAATGAGGCATTTCGCTCATCCTCCGTAATTAAGTGTGAAGAGTTGTTTCAAATCCAGACGAGGAACTGGACACACCGCAGGATGATACCTATAAGACTCCAGTGACATGGGCGGCGGCAGGTGTCCCTCGCATTTATGTTTATGAGTATCATAAGATATAGGCTTAGAGAGAAAAAAAATCATAAACGCTGAGGACACCTTGAGTTCTCTTACTCCTTGATCTTGTCTTTTGTTCATCCTGTTTCTTTGAACAGAAATATTTTCATTTAATATGTCAATAGATTTTCATATTTGATTCTGGGAAAAAAAATAGTTCAAGATTTCAATCTTTACGAAGCAATTTGGCCACGTAAGGTTCTTGATTATTCTTTGAAGATTAAAAAGTTGTTGTTGCACATAACGGGTCCTTCGGATTTAGAGTATTGCCTTTTGGGTTCATACATGCACCATAGAACTAAAGAATCAAAAGTTCTATATGGAACTTCTGTTTGGAACCTTCAGAGTTAAGCGTACAGGACAAGTGATTCTCCATCTTTATTCAGCATTTATCTTTGAACCAACCCTACCATAACCTTCTTAAAACGGCATTCTCCAACAAACCTCCCCTCAGACCGAAACTGTTAATTGGAGAGTTTCCACACATCATAATGGACTTGGGGACATGCGATTCACTCAGTCTCTGGCCTCGTTGAAGTGTTTGAATGGGCCGCTTGTTCCCAGAAGAGGAAACACAAAGTGTTCCAGCACTGGCAGGTTGTGCGGAGATATCTGTACGGCCACTGGCTCTGGACCACCATCTGAGATGAGCAGAGACTGGGTTTGATGGCTGTCCAGTGCACTGGATCAATACAGCTATCTTGTCGACTTTTTCTCGAGCGAAGGGAAATCCAGCAAAAATAAAGGCCTGCCTTTTGTGAATAGAGGGAGATCAATGTGGTGTCGCACCCCCACCAGATCTCAGACAAAAAGACACAATGGATGGGTTTTGGAGATGCTATTAGACTGTTCTAAATTACACTGAAAACACATTTTTCGTGGTGTGGTCAGATAAGACAACATCATCATCTGAACCATTGTTCAGACTTTCAGTCAAGATATATGTATAAATATACAGAAGAACAATCATATAAAGTCTTAAAAATAAAGGTCTATGCAGTGATGCAATAGAAACATTTTTGGTTTCCCAAAGAACCTTTCAGTGATCGGTTCTTAAAATATTTTTTTCTTAGTGTGAAGAACATTTTAATAATCTAAAGAAACTTTTTACACATTTGTGGAATGGATAGATTCCATGTACGTTAAACAAACCACCAACCTTTATTTTTAAGAGTGTATATGAAAAGTATTTTACATAATATATTTGGATAAATCATGGAAAAGAAAACCGGTATGAAAGAAAAATCACAAATGAGATTTCTGATGTTCAGAAAAGATCTCAACGATATTGCAAACTGTACTCAGATTGTCCAAAATTCCAAACTCTGATATAAAATGTCTGATTTTTCAATAAACTCAACCTTTTCTCATTCAATTTTTTCAAGAGCATATTATCTGAGATGTGGTTTAGACGAAGTTAAAACCTCATGAGTCATAAATAGCACTCTGTTAAAGTTCTTTGGAACATCTTTGGCAAACTTGAGCAGGTTTGAGATATTATAAAGATATATTCCTAAACTAAACGAAAATATATGAGATTACTGGGATCTTTTTACTCAGGTGCAAAATAGCAGGAAGCTTAAGAGCAAAAGTCTTAATTTGTTCTTCATTTACAGGAATACTAATGCTGTCTAGGAGAAACAATTGAGATATAGTTTTTATTTCCAATGGGTTTGTTAACAGTTTTCTCTTTTGTAGTTTTATTCCTAAGGAATGTTAGGAAAAAACATCTATGACCGACACTAAGAACTAAGAACCCCACTAAGTCTTGAGAGCAATGAAAGAGCAACGTCCGAGCAATAAATGTTCCTCTGGGGAGGTGTGTATTTAGTGCACTAGCCCATAAATGCCTAAGCTCACATGAAGGCTATAATTATTATCATAAAATAAAATGACTTCAAAGCTTAATCTGTTTTTAGGACACATTCAAGATATAGTTTCCAAAACTCCAAATAGACTTCCTTGATGAACTCAAGCTCCTAATTGGATTTTTAAAAGTTTCATACAGAAAAAAAAAAAAACACAATTAACTCCAGGCATCGAGTCAGACTTGAGCGCCTCCCGCGAGTAATATTCACTCACGTACACACACTTAAAGACAGAACTGCCGGGAGGTCTCGTGCTCAGACGGACTGGCCGTGACTCCACGCGCATTTCTCCATCCTGGGCTTTTCTTTCCCACTTGTTTATACTGTAGTTGTAGAATTTCACAACTAGCCCATAAATGCCACCGGCTCACGGGAAGATAAATCACAAGCGTTTGCCTGTGTGTGAAAAGCAAAGAAAACGTGAGTTATTGAGGTGTAGGAGCGTCCATTCACACACAGCGAGACGTGGGGGCCGCTGTGGGAAACGGCCTACGTTGCCACACTCTCCTTTAAATGGCATCATAAAGCACACACACGCGTTTACACTCGCTGACAAGTGCACGCAACAGTTTGCGGCATCTGTGTGTGTGTGTAAGCTGTTCCATCACCTCCCACTGTTAACATCTGCTCCGTTTAACGCTGCCACACTGATACATGCTAATAGAATCAAATGAATCACGCTGCCAGTTCTTATCACGTTACATGCTCTGCTCATGCGCTGATAGACGGCATTAATACAGCTCTACTGGAGAGAGAGTGCGTTGGCATGAAGAGATGACTCAGAAAAACTAGTTTTAGTAGAAACAAGATTAGCGCTTTTCTCTTTAAGACACAATCAAAGATGCTGTCAAAGGGAATTGTTTGACAAATGACAATATTACCATTTTTTAACAGTCTGCTTCTATCATATGATGGACTAAATTGAATTGCTCATTAATCAAGATGTTTTATATGCATCAACAAATGTTTCTCCTGAACAAAATAGACACATGAGACAATTGTTGACATACAATGCGAATATAGAGCTCAGAGAGTTTGGTCTTACAAATGCTCCTGTAAAGAAAAATCACAAATGAGATCTTAAAATGAGTCTTTTCCAGAGTTTCAGAGGAGATCTCAATGATGTCTCAAACTGTGCTCATATACTAAAGTATGCAATCAAAATTCAAAGTTCTCAATAAGAGCCTACATTTTTTTTTCATTCTATTAAAAGCACATGCTATTTTCTAAAAATGAGTATTTTCCAGAGTTTCAAAGGAGATCTCAATGATGTCTCAAACTGTGTTCATATATTAAAGTCTGCAATCAAAATTCAAAGGTCTCAATAAGAGCCTAAACATTTCTCTTTTAATTCTATTAAACCACATGCTATTTTCTAAAAATAAAGGTTCCAAAAGGGGGTTTTGGCAGTGATGCCACAAAAGAACCATTTTCGGTTCCACATAGAACCTTTCAGTGAACTGATCTTTTTTTTTCTTAGTGTAACTAATCTGAAGAACCCTTTATGTAATGAAAAGGTTCAATGAATGTTAAAGATTCTTCTTGGATCCATTGGCGCCAATAAAGCACCTTTATTTTTAGGAGTATATTGTCTTCTGGAATAAGTCTGAGACAAAGATGAAACTTAAATGACACACAACTGAGAACTCAGTCGAGACTCCTGAAAAAGTCATCTTCAGACCAATAAATGTCCTGGTTGGTATCTTTGGCAAGAGAGTGCAGTTTGAGAGACTGTTAGGCTCTCTGCTGAAACTCAAGTGAGATTATAGGGTCTATTTCTCAAGAGAAAAAGTCTCCATTTGATCTCTATTTAATCACATTGCTGTTTCTGAGAAATGGTGAAGTTAAAGAGACTTTCGAACCAAATGCAAGACAAATATCCTGTATCATTACAACCAAGCCACAACACCCAGGTCTGTTTTCACGGCTTCTTCAACAACAGAACTTTTTGTCTCTCCAAAACTCAGTCCCCGAAGAGTTGTTGTTGTCCTCTAGATGACGAGATCTCAAAAACGAGATCGTCCATCGGCAGGAACAATGACAGCGTCTGACCCAGTATTGATGCAGCGGCATTTGGACCCCGTCCCGTCGCACATCCAAGACACGAGGAGCACACGACCACCACAATCCTTCATTGATGTTTGTGCAAAATCAATAAAAATGATCTCGGGAGTCCATACGCCATTTGGCAGCTCCATTTTGTGATGTCTTCTTAAAGAATATAGGAGACATACTGTACAATGGGCCAGCAGAGCGCATGTAATTTGTCAAGCTAATCTGCTGCAGTCTTACATTGATTTTTTTTTCCCCCTTTCTTTTCGGACTCCTTAGCCTCTGGTCATTACAGCACAAAAACTTACTTAATCATACAGTGTGTTAATGTACGGGTCACAATAACGTCCATTTTCTTGCCCTCTGGAAATTTCTTTGCTTTCTTCTCCTTTGCTGGAGAATCTTTTTATGGGTCAGTGTCCCTCTGCAGTTAATGTTGGGAAGATGGCCAGGAACGGATGAGTTCGGGAACAAGAACTCTTCTGATATGTATGTCATCTATTTAATAATGAAATAAATTGATTAAAAAAATACACATATTTTGATTATATTACGAGTGGCCACATAAAGATGTTTTCTGAATTACGCCACACCAAATGGCCAGTTTATTTTTGTGTAAATCATTGTTTTTTGTAAATTTGTTTCATGAATGAGGCCCTAACCAAGTAAATGTGAAAGTTGATACAAAATGGTTAGTTCTCTAAATTCAAATTTGGATTAGCCTATTCAACATAATATCAAAAATAGCAATTGTCCACCAGTGACCACAACTGTAAACAGCATTCAGGTAATCTAATTTACTGTAATAATTGGCAGAATTTAACGGAATATTCTGGTACAAGCTAAGCTTAATTGTGACAATGTTGATTACCACACACATGATTTGAACTAATCCCTCCTTATCTCTAAATAAGCAAACATTTGGGTTACCGTGAGGCGCTTACAATGGGGGAAAGTCTTACTGGCTTACTGCTTTATTATAAAGCATGCTGGGACATTGACCAGCAGTGCATTAAAGGCATGGCGATAATGCAGCGAGGCCCTAAACCCGTGTGCAAAACACGGCGTTACGCGTCTCTCTGCGTACTCTAGCATGCCGTTTCCATAATGGCACAAACAGATGGGGAATTGTTACTATCTGGCATCTTTTTAAATAATCTAGGTATATCCATTGCACTTGGATGTTGCAGGCTTTTGAATCTGTGTTTGTCCTGTTTGCCAAACCTATCATTTACACCAGAGCTCTTAAAGGAAGAAAAGCCCCCCTCTTATGGCATATGTGTCACCCTCTCTCTTTAAGGCTTTACCCCTTGTGAGCTTATCTGCTCCAGTCAAATGTATTTCTTATCGGGTGGGGAAAAAAAGTCAGGGAAGCTGGCTGACAATACGGCGTTATCAAATTTCCTCAGCCCAGTCGGCGTGTCATTCAGTCAGTCAGATGGTCTCGGGTTTGATTGATGGATGGGCTTCGTGACAAATAAAACCTGGATCAACAGCTTTGCACCTCTCTCCTCATCGGAGACCCGCGCGAAACATTTCGCCGTGACAAAGGCGGGATTACGGATGCATTAGCCCGCCATCGACCACAGGCCTTCTAGTGCTGTCAATACTTTGCACATAATAACCTGAAGCGACGATAAGGAAACAAAAGGAGGGGAGATAGGCGGCGAAAAGGAAAAATAAATCAATGGGCGAGTGGGGGAAAGTTTTTCAAAGACACACATGCACCGTCAGAGCGGAGGGAAGAATTTTCCGCCGCTGCCGCCGGATAATGGCCTCTGACACGAGGACAATGAGCCCTGAGGGTCCATCGGCGGTCAGTCGAGCGACTGCGATGGGCTCCGATAAGGGCCGAGACGACTCGTGCCACCCCCGCATTCAATTACGCCATTAATCTCTGCATTAACTTGAGTGACTTTTATGCCCGGGCTTCGATGCGTCTCGGATGCCTTCCAGATATATCCTCTCATATGGATTAAATTATATCCCTTTATGCTCTACAGCAACAGTGTGGTGTACAGCTCACTCCAAACACACGTTTACACCGCGTCGCCCGCACCGCCGCAGTCTCGCCCTGCGTGGCGTATCTGTAATGGCACTTCAAAGTACTTCTCAAATCGGCGAAGGCTTCAGCAAATGACTGACTGACTGAGAGAGAGAGTGGCCCAAGGTAATTGTTTCACCACTCCTAATTAATTAATTTCCTCCACCCTGTTTGCGCCGGCGTTCACACGGTTAGGGGCCGCCTCGGCAGGTAATAATAAATAAATAACTGAAGGCAGGCTTCTGGAAAATTAATGAGAAAAGAGAAAAGAGCCCCAACATGTTCTGTCTGCCGAGGAGCGAAACACAAAGGCACAATAAAGCGCCGAACAAACAGTTCCTTAAAAAAAAATCGCCCAGAAACAGTGAGCAAATTCAATTACAGAAGTAATTAGAAGATATAGGGCGAGACTGCCTTTTGGGACTGTGCCAGGAAACATGAATTAATAAGACAGAATAGAAGGAGGCCGTTGTAGTAATTAAGAGGCAATCACCTATGTCAATGAATACCTAAAAACAGGAGGGAAAACTATTAATTCAGTGATCAAAAATATTTTCGAGATGATTAATACAGCAAATTCATTTAAAAAGACTAATTTCTGGGAAGATAGCAAGACAATTGCACATAATGTGCTCTTTCTGGCATTTATATTGCTAATTAAATTTCGATCATTTGCCGAGGTATTTTCGAATCTGTAAAACAGCACAGACAGCATTTGCCAAACCTGGTCTCAGGCACATAGAAATGCATTAGGAGAAGAATTTGCTTTCATTTCATAAAAACAATAGTGGGTTGAAGCAATATATATATATATATATATGTGTGTGTGTTTGCTTAATAGGGGTAAACTAAAAAAGTTCCAAACTATAGCTTTAGTTACTTGAAACTTAAACTTATTTTATTTCAGCTAGTTGCCAAAACAACATTTCTAATTTCCATTTAGTTTAAATTTATGTACTAAAATTAATAAAACAAAATACTAAAACTTGAACTAAAATTCAAATGAAAACACAAACATAAAAACTAGAGGTTCCATGGATGATAAAGTTTCTTCAGAAAGGTTCTATATAGAACTCTGGGGTTCAAAAAGGTGCAATATAAGTGATTGCACAATACTTTCATGTTTGACGGACAGAACACTTTAAGGTTCTATATCTCTGTAAAAAATATTTTCATGATTTGTTATCACAACTTTTTATCTTTTGTCAAATTAACTTAATTGATAACGGATCAGATAATATTTTGAGCTTCTGTTTATTAAACCAATCTCATTTGTTGTATTAACTCAAATTTTTTATTTCATTGAACTAAAAGGCAACTTTTTAAAGTTGAACCAACAATTTTCAACCTTTGTTTTCAAAGAGTGTGGAAGCCTTAATGCCAATAAAGAACCTTTCTTTTCAAGAGTGTACAGCATAAAGCATGAAACAAATCTCAGAAAAGAGACCTAGCAGAATTATATTTTACTTTAAGTCATGCATTAAAAACGAATGCATTTCAAAACATCTTCAGAATCGAATACGACTCCAAGCCAGATGGTCTAATTTCCAGAGGAGATATTAAAGAAAATGTAATTTAGTCATATTCAAATTCCTCCATCTAAAGGACAAAATAGATGCTAAATATGAGGGCTGCTTTAATTTTACCTAAAAAGATCTTCTTTCTGTAAAATGGCATATTTCCCATGCACACGACATTAACATATTCATGTGTGTTAGCGGTTAAAGCCATTTTTTGTAGATACGCGAGGCAAATTCCACTTAATATTATCAGAAGCGAGAATCTGACGGCATAAAAGACCAATTGCCTGAGGGGAAGGGATAACACTAATATGCTTTCAAATTTCAGCGCAATACCAGCCGCATATTTACACCGCGAGGTATATCATTTACTGCAGCGTTTGGATGGACACGAAGGGCCATTCGGTTTATCGTCCGCTCCCCAACTTCAATTATCGCTTAAATAGACTTAATATTGAAGATCAAAACGATGAGCGTCGACTTGACTGAAGTCCAGAAGAGGCCTAATGCTCGGCCAGTCACCAAAACAAATGGACTTAGCCGCGTGATTAGCGCTCGAGTGTCAAACGCTCGCTTCGCTTCCGCCGAGACAAAGTTTATGTGCGATGATGTCAAACCCTTAAATGATTTATCCCGATTCAAGCCTTCGCTGAAACGCCTAATTTGCTATTCAAAGCTATTGGAGGCCGTTTGGATAAATGAGAGTGATTAAAACCAAGATTGCAACCACATAAGTTGTCGCTCAAGAACGTTGGAGGGACATCTGGTGTCAGCGAGACCTGAGACAGTTAACAGGGGGATGAGAAGTTTCCCTCTTCACTGCCTGGCATCCAGTTGGCACAGTGCGCTTTGGTTGAGTGCCAGCGAGTCTGCCATCTGTGTCCTTTAACCCTAAAGATGACAGATGTGGAGGCAGAGTGATTTGAGATTCAGCTCCGCAAAGGAGAAGTGGTGCGACTCGCGAGCGTTTCCTGTCGTTCACAACCAGCCTAAATGAGCTCCATCAATTAGAAAAGTGCTCGAATTAAATCCCTTTTCTTTTCCGTACAGATGAGATTGTGGGAGAATTGAAACTTGAGGGTGACAAATGATGGGCAACCTTTGATTGGAGTTTCACAGAAAACTACAAAACGATAGTTTGAGACACTGTTATTTATATTAAGCATAAACCATATTTTTATTTTATAGAACAAAATGTTTAATAATAACAACCCTAATTCATCAGATATGAGTTTTGTTTTGGCGGACACTAAAATGGGGAATCCTTTAGACTTGAGCTAGTGTTGCATATTGCACACGTACTGAAACACTCAGAACACCAGCACTACCAGAGCAGTGTGATGGTGTTTTGCTTGGGTAAACAACACTCACATTTTGAAACAACAAAAATTCCAGGGACTCATTAAAAAAAAACAATACTGGTCACACTTTAGATTAGGCTACAATTCTCACTATTAACTAACTATTGACTATGACTTCTTGCCTCAATAAACTCCTAATTACTGCTTATTAATAGTTAGTAAGGTAGTTGTTGTAGTTGTTAAGTTTAGGTATCGGGTGGACTAAGGGATGTAGAATATGATCACAAAGAATAAGACATTAATATGTGCTTTATAAGTACTAATGAACAGCCAATATCCTAGTAATGAGCATGATAATAAGCAGCTAGTTAAAAGTGTGAATTGGACCCAAAACGAAAGTGTTACCATAATAATAAATAGTTTTACTACTACTACTACTGCTAATAATAATAATAATAATAATAATACTGCTGCTGCCGCTATTAGTGCTGCTGCTACTACTACTAATAATAAAACCGCCGCTGCTGCTGCTACTACTACTAATACTACTCCTCCTGCTGCTACTACTAACAATAATAAAACCGCTGCTGCTGCTGCTGCTGCTACTACTACTAATAATACTCCTCCTGCTGCTCCTACTACTAATAATACTACTCCTCCTGCTGCTGCTGCTGCTACTACTAATAATACTCCTCCTGCTGCTGCTACTACTAATAAAACTCCTCCTGCTGCTGCTGCTGCTACTACTAATACTACTCCTCCTGCTGCTGCTACTACTAATAATACTACTCCTCCTGCTGCTGCTGCTGCTACTACTAATAATACTACTCCTCCTGCTGCTGCTGCTGCTACTACTAATTCTACTCCTCCTGCTGCTGCTGCTACTACTAATACTACTCCTGCTGCTGCGGCTACTGCTAATACTACTCCTCCTGCTGCTGCTGCTACTACTACTACTACTACTGCTGCTGCTGCTACTACTAATACTACTCCTCCTGCTGCTGCTACTACTAATACTACTCCTCCTGCTGCTGCTGCTACTACTAATACTACTCCTCCTGCTGCTGCTACTACTAATACTACTCCTCCTGCTGCTGCTGCTACCACTAATACCACCGCTGCTGCTGCTGCTACTGCTACTACTACTAATACCACCTCTGCTGCTGCTACTACTACTAATACCACCGCTGCTGCTGCTGCTGCTACTACTAATACCACCGCTGCTAACACAGTCTCATCCCAAGACGTCATATGACTGACGCTTTTGACCATACGTCAACATCCAACGTTTTAGGGTACCCTTTAAAGGAGAAGTCTGGCGCAAAATGAACCTTTGGTCTAATTACACATTGTTACCTAGTCAACCGTTATCTGAGATTTGTTTTCATGATTATCGAATGTAAATAGTTTTATCTCTAAAAACAGTTTAGCCTATAAAGCTAGTATAACGCTAGTATATTGGGCATAGTGTAATGACAAATAAAAATCGCTTGTTAATACCACTAACAAGGCTCAAAATAGCCCCACACTAGCACGGTAGCATAATGAGGGTCCCTACCTTCAAACTGAAGCATTGAGAACTTTGTCAGTGTCCAGACAGTTTAATAAGAAGATATTTTTTACATACAGTCAACTTCGCGTATACAGACAGAAGCCATCTTTGAAAAACAGTCTCTACCAGTCGATCTACGAACGCCGATCCAAGCCAGCTGTTCGCGCTCACCTTATCACAACTTATAGCTCGTTCACATCTCACCAGCGCACTTGGATCGGCTACTACTAATCAATACTACCCCTGCTGCTGCTGCTGCTACTACTAATCAATACTACTCCTACTGCTGCTGCTGCTACTACTACTACTAATACCGCTGCTGATGCTGCTGCTTCTACTACTACTACTACTGCTGCTGCTGCTGCTGCTGCTGCTACTACTACTACTGCTGCTGCTGCTCCTACAACTACTACTGATTCTACTACTCATGCTGTTGCTACTACTAAAACTACAGCTGCTGCTGATACTACTACTACAAATAATACTACATCTGCTACTGCTGCTGCTACTACTACGACTACTGCTGCTGCTGATACAACTACTAATAATATTAATACTACTGTTGCTGCTACTACTAATAATAATATTAATACTACTGCTGCTGCTACTACTACTAATAATAATAATACTGCTGCTGCTGCTACTACTAATAATAATATTAATACTACTGCTGCTGTTACTACTAATAATACTATTAATACTGCTACTGCTGCTACTACTACTACTAATACTGCTGCTGCTACTACTACTAATAATAATAATACTGCTGCTGCTGCTACTACTACTAATAATATTAATACTACTGCTGCTGTTACTACTAATAATACTATTAATACTGCTACTGCTGCTGCTAATAATAATAACACTGCTGCTGCTGCTACTACTACTAATAATAATAATACTGCTGCTGCTGCTACTAATAATAATAATAATACTGCCGCTGCTACTACTATTAATAATAATACTGCAGCTGCTGCTACTACTATTAATAATAATACTGCTGCTGCTACTGCTACTAATAATAATAATAATACTGCTGCTACTACTATTAATAATAATACTGCTGTTGCTACTATTAATAATAATAATACTGCCGCTGCTGCTACTACTAATAATAATAATACTGCTGCTGCTACTGCTACTAATAATAATAATAATACTGCTGCTACTACTATTAATAATAATACTGCCGCTGCTGCTACTACTAATAATAATACTGCTTCTGCTGCTGCTACTACTACTAATAAAAATCCTGCTACTACTACTACTATACACTGCTACTGCTGCTGCTGCTACTACTACTAAGCATAATACTGCTGCTGCTACTACTACTACTAATAATAATTATTATTATTATTATGCTGTTGTTGTTGCTGCTACTACTACTACTACAACTAATAATAATAATAATGTTACTACTATTACTACTACTACTACTAATAATAATAATAATCTTAATCATAATACTGCTGCTGCTGCTACTACTACTATATATTATTTTATAATTATTATTCATACATTATTTAAAAAAAAATGTTTTTATTTAAAAAAATTATAATTATTATTATTAAGATGTCACAACTGTAAGAATTCATTCAG
The DNA here is from genome assembly GCF_029890125.1 of Rhinichthys klamathensis goyatoka. NCBI lineage: Eukaryota > Metazoa > Chordata > Actinopteri > Cypriniformes > Leuciscidae > Rhinichthys > Rhinichthys klamathensis. The sequence goes on along the minus strand of NW_026606785.1, from coordinate 69,038 downwards.
TATAGCCAATATTGTATCATTATCATCATCATCGTCATAATGAAACATATTCAAATGATGTATTGCATCTAATTACATTTTTAATGGTAAATATGATGATTAATGAGGATCTTGGAGAATTCTCTTTTGATAACTAACTCTTTGTCCAGCTGTATTGCACGGTTGTATTTGTGGTGTCCAAACCTAGCCAAGGTGGGCCCTCTTTTGAGTCCTGCATTGATATTGACTCTAGAGTCTTTGGACATGGTTTCGCTTTGCAGACTCATTTTCGTTACAGTTCTGAGCACCTCGACACAAAGCTCGAGAAGGCCTTTGCCTTCTGATTACAGTCTCATCTGCGGTTCGCAAGCACCTCAAAGCCCTGCCAGGTAAAATTGCCGTCTCCCCCTTGGCCCCCCTTTTGTAACATCAAGCTCTGTATCCCAGCCCGGCTGCACCCTCGCTGGCTCATTCTTTACCCAAATGACAGTGTTTTTGGCCCAGTAATGGCTCTCATTTTCTCAGCACCCAGCGGTAGCCTCACTTTTCATCAGGCTGGATCACTACAGCAGGTCTTCCTCTCAGTCGAGCACTAAAGAGACCATGAAACCCCCTACAAACAAATACATCATCTACATCATCTATCTCCCCCCCCCCCCCCCCCCCTCCTAAATAAATACCAGCAGAGGCACATACTCAACTGCTAAACTGACAACACTGAGACTCTACTTAGACATCACTGAAATGCTACCAACAAAGTCTAAAGCTTCGCATTGTTATTGTATCTTGCTTGTAAATATAAATACATACTAATATCCAGGTCTAGGTGGATTTACTTATTTGTTTATTTGAATCTTTTTTGAAAATTATTTATTAGAATTTATTTTTTAAATCTGATCAATGTATACATGCACCAAGAAAAGGATTATATATTTAACCTAAAACACACGTTAATAGAACATCATAAATACACTTCATAAATAGAACATTTTCAGTAAATAGATCATTTTATGGGTTTAATTTTAATTAACTCATTTTGTTTCAACTCATTTTTAATCCTAATTAAATTTGATGAATTAAACAGCTCCCAAACACTTTATCATTAGAAGAAAAAAAAAAAAACAGAAATAACCTGTTAAACATTAAAGTATTATGCAATGATTTAAAACATCTCACATAGAACCTTTTGGCATTAAGTGTTCTTTAAAACTGAGTCAAGAACCCTAAGGTTCTATATAGAACCCCACGGAACCTTTTCTTTTAGAAGTATTATATATTGTGCATGACAGACATTTCAGTTTGCAACACTTTCTATAATTATGTGTGCACATATGTCTATTACATACCAATAATGACATAAATCACATAACATTAAAAAAGAATATCTGATAAAATTAGTAAAGCACAAAACTTGGGAAATTCTGTAAGATAAATTCTTCTCCTTTTTATCTCATTCTTTGACTAACCGTTGAAAATTTGATAAAAGTCCCATTTACTTGTTTTGACTCTGGGAAAAGCTCGACCCGCTGGATATTTCCCAGAATGCCGCCTTGAAATGAATCAAATCCATACATCTTGATTTGGGCGACAGTCACGGTCTTTGTGATTTGAAAAGCTCAGTGGTTTCTTTTCCCTTTTGTGGAAGCTAAATTAAACAACTGTTGTTGACCGTCATTATATGGGAACACACAGCTAGTGTGCTGCGGTCTTACCCTGGGGACTCACCATCAGAGGAATCCCTGTAATCCCACAACACACACTCTCTCACACACACACACTCGCACCTCTCACCTACATTCGGCATGCAAACAAATGTGTATCAATTACCACTGCACAATAAAATCATTCCATTTCAATATCAAATTCGTTTCCATTAAAAAAATATTAGAGTGACACGGGATGGCATCAAATCAGACTACAAAAGTGTTAGGAAAACATTTCAATACATATGTTTATTATTATTTATCCTTTATTGAATATACGTACTGATTAATGACTATTAAACAACATGATTTCGATCAATATCAAGTGAAAATGCTATATCCCAGCAACTTTGGAATATCATGCTCTCAGATAAGACATGTTTGATCATTGTTTTAAAGAAAATATTAAATGAGTGTTTACTACATTGTAATTACATATGTAAGTACTAATGAATAACGTGTATTAAATATACAATTATTATCAGCAACTTCTAAATAGTTTTTTTGTTAATGTTATTATAATTAATTACATTTAGATTAAGCACATGAAACAACAAAATTAATGAAAACTTCCAATACCAAATATTTATTTCAGTGTGAAGTAAAAAAAAAACAAGTTACACTTTATTTTAAGGTGTCTTTGTTACAGTAATTATACATTTAAATACTGAGTAATAAGTAACTACATGTAGTGATAGGGTTTGGTTTGGGGTCAGTTGCTTGTAATTATGCATAATTTATAGTTATTACTATAGTAACTACATGTAACATGTAACAATGACAAAATAAAGTGTTACAATAAATCTACAATAATAACTATAAATTATGCATGATAACATGCAACTAACCCTAAACCAAACCCCAATTCAAGCCCTATAGTAAGTACATGTAGTCAATTAATATTACTCAGAACTTAAATGTATAATTAATTACACAGTAACAAAGATATCAGATAAAGTGTAACTGAAAATTCAAACCTGTTTATTACATTGCAATTACATATGCAAGTGCGTAATACTTACAGAACAACATAAATACAAAGGTAAATATGTTCTTCTAAATATAACAACATCCATTAGCATTATACATTAATTTTATTAGAATTGTGTAACAAAATTGATAATTCAATGTAAAATTTCAAAAACTCTAACGGGTCAAATGACCAGATGCATTGCACTTTTGGAGTGTGTAGCTCTCAGATTCTGATCCAACATTCTCTGAATAAAGGTATTGTTGTTCAATTAACTGCTTATATGATTTCCCCTCTAATCCTATTCCTATCCCCTGTTCATCGGGGACGGTCTGAAGTGCTGGACGTGGCTGTATTCCTGTGGTGCTCTCTGATATGCAGCGTTTGGCTGTGTCAGTGAAGCTCAGATCAGGTCTTAACAGTGCATTGTGTTCAGTTGAAGCAGATCTGCTCTATTATATCAACAGCAGTGCCTTCCCAGCATTCACAGCAGAGCACTGAACGCAGGCCAAACAGGGGACCAGTCCGCAAGTTCACAAATCTGACCCACAGAAATCGCTTTTATTCAGATTTCGAAAGAGTAACGATTGGCAAAAACCTATTTTATGTGTCACGTTTAAATGCATTTATATATATATAAAATAAAAAAATAAAAGTTTGTGTTTACATAATATATATGTGTGTACTGTGTATATTTATTTTGTATATATAAACACACACATATGCATGTATATATTTAAGAAATATTTGCATGTATATAGTGCATATATATATTTATACATAAGTAATATTATATATCTTAAATATATACATGCATATGTGTGTATTTATATATACAAAATAATTATACACAGTACACACACATATATATGTAAACACAAACTTTTATTTTGGGTGCGATTAATCACGATTAATCGTTGCCCAGCACTATATATATATATATATATTGTTTTCAATTATTAAATTGTGCGTGTGTAGATTAGATTAGATGTAGATTACAGACTATAAACTCATTCAGTACAAAAGCATTAATAGTATGGAGGTGCATGTTTGACCAGCTCTCTGCCATAAACTGTGAAATGGTAATGGGAAGTCAAGCAGATGTCAGAGAAGAGGCGCATATGTTTCTGACACACATCCACAGAGCATCAAGGACATGTGTATATTAAGCCGAGTGGACATATGTTCACATCCCAACAAGTGGGACACAAAGCCAAACAGCTAATTTAGCGGTTTCAGTTTAACAGTGCTCAAAAGAACGGACAGGGTAAGTTGAAAACAAAAGTGTCTGAAAAGTAATGCCAGTTCCTGGGAGTGTAGGCCAGAAGAGTAGCGTGCCAGAGCGGAAGACACGGATGGACACACAGTACTAACCCCCCCTGGCCT